>NW_010972528.1:426017-448696 GCF_000737465.1 Haliaeetus leucocephalus
CCTGTCCGAGGGCGCTGAGCCGGGCCGGGCGCGGCCGGGAAGGGGAGGGACCCGAGGGGTCTCGGCGGGGCTTCCTCCGTGTGGGCCGGGCCGGTGCGGTGAGGTGAGGCCGGGGAGGGGCCTGCCCGGTCCGGCCCGGTGAGGTGAGTTGGAGGCCTGCCCGGTCCGGTGAGGGGAGGTGAGGTGAGGTGGGGCCTGCCCGGCCCGGTGAGGTGAGGTGAGGTGGGGCCTGCCCCATCCAGTCCCGTGAGGGACCCACGCACAAAGAGCAGCTGCCCAAGCCCCCGCACCCGCGGTCAGCGGAGATCACCGTGGGCCATGCCAGAGGCATCCTCTGGGCTGCCATGGCCCAGCCCCGAGCTTTGCAGCACAGGGATAGCGTGAGGGCCGTTTTGGATTCCACGTTTTTCCAGCTGTTGCTGTCTCTGGCACGGTCGTCGCCAACGCCTCTGACCTCGGGCAGTACCTGTGGGAAGCGAGGTGCCAGAAATGGGGCCTTTGCTGTTGTGTATCCGGACCAGGAAGGACAGAGCGCTGTGCCAGCCTTGTCTTGATGTGTGGTGGGAGTTGCTCGAGGGTTTGGACTTGTGGGTTATCACACAACCTGCCTGCACTGAATTGAAAGCATGTTTAGTAAAGAAAGCACGTCAGTCTCTTTCACGTCAGCACTCGAACCACATGCATGTGAACTGTTACATGCAGAGCTTCATGTATATGGGTGTCAGAAGGCTGGAGGAACAGTTTGACAGGAAAAAAACGACATCACGTGTGAGGTGACCTCCAGCTTCTCAGGGTGGTCCAGTGAAGTTCCCACAGTAGTCCTGCAGAGACCTTGCTGACTTCCAAAGCAACGCCCACAGTCTCTGCCTGCATTTCTGTCACCTCTGCTGGGGTCCTTGCAGAACTGACAGTTCTGAGGCAGCACCTGTTTTCACAGGAGGTCTCTGCAGTGCATTAGCATTACAGGTGTGAGACCCCTGCTGCAGAGTGAAAATCTGAGTAGTTCCTGTGTAGAGTTTGTCAAAGATTCTCACGCAGCCTTAAGATCCACGAGGATGTCACAACCAGTAGCAACTTTATTACTTGTACAACCCTTGTTACTTGTCTTTGCTTTCTTTCTGAACTCAACAGCACTGACCCAACTGGATGAAAACAGTGCCCCTGTTGCTGGTATGCTTCTCCACCACGTGCCTTGCCTTCCTTCAAGCCAAAATGAAACTTTTTAGGAGGAGTCACAAGAAGCGTGAATTGCTTTCTCCTTCTGCAGAGCCAGCGCTACCCTGACCAGCATCTTTCTGGACACAGGCTGATACTCTTTTACTATCTTTGGCCATCTCTAATGGTCCACAGTGGTTTTTGGGCAGTGCAGTCCTTGACTGTACTATTTAGTTTTTGAGACTTCTGCCTTCTGAACTCCCTGACTGCTTCAACGTGGAATTGAATTGGATCCTGTAGGAATCGTCAGGTTTTTCATTGCTTTGGGTCACATAAATGCTAGTTGCTATGTATACCAAAAGAGTCAAACAGCTCCTTGAAACTCACCATGAAATTCAGCAATAATGAAAACGTTCTGTGGCCACAAAAAGGAATGGCAGCTAGCAACAAGATTAAAGATCTTTAAGTGCTTCTATTTGAAAATTTAAGTTCAGAATGATGTTGCAGGCATCGATTATTTCATCTCTCTAAAAAGGAGATTGATTTTTATCTCCTGTCGTGCAAGATACCTGTTTCAATCCGGTTTTCACTTCCAGATAAAAGCCCTGCCTTTTGGTGTTTCGGTGGGAGGGTCCTCAGAAAAGCGTTCATTCCAGTGTTTGATCATGGGAAGTATCAATGCATGAGGGTTTTCCTTTTCTGAAAGATTGGCTTATAAAAGGCTTTTCATGATTTGTGTAACTAATTCAGTGAGACTTGTTTGAAGGTTTTAGACTCACGGGGTCCTAAAGTACAGATGTAGACATTGTACCTAATTCTAAGCTGGTTTTGGTTGCAGTTTCAAGCATTTCTTTCTCAGAGCCATTTCCATGCTCTGCTGAATCTAGTTTTCACTAGTTTTCAGCTCAGCTACTTGTGCTAGATGTGACCCTCAGCAGATTTTTTGAAATTGTCTAGTCTTCCTTTTGACTCCTTATAAATGGCTAACATCCACGGTATCCTGTGGCAAGGCATTTCACAGCTTACCAAAGTTTGGTGTGAGGAACCACCTCCTTTAGATTGTTTTGATCCCGCTGCCTTCTCTGAGCTCCATTTGATTTGTTCGTGCATTGCAAGAAACAGTGAAAAATTGGTCTTTCTCCATCCTGAGCTACTCATGACTTTATTACCTTCTGTGACATCCCTCTCAGTCACATCTTTTTGCATCTGAGCAATCTTTGGTTGCTTAGGTCACACTTATGTAGAAGATGTTGTGTGCTTTTGATCACCTTTGCCTGCATCATTTCCAGTTCTGCTTTTTTTCCCCACCTTAGAGCAGAAGTATCAGAAATGCACACAGAGCTCCGGAGAACGGTGCTCTGGGGACTTTTGTGGTGGCATAGTGCTGTTCTTTTGGGGTCTCTTCTTAGTAGACTGTTAATTACAGCTGACTGTCTCCTCAGCTGTGGCCTCATTCTGACACAGTGGGTTTTTAGATTGCTTCCCTAGGGTGGCCTAGCTGTAATGTCTCGCTTACCAGCGCTTGAGTATGTCTGCAAGGTGTGGGGGTGGGGTACCAATATGTACCCCTTTTCAAAAGCTCCTGTTGAACGTCCTGTTACAGCTCTTTCAGCATTTACTCTAGGTCTCCCTGCGTCACGTATGCTGTGTGACTTGCCCTGTGCAAGGACTGTGTTTTTGCTGACCTTCAGCATCCACATCCATCCCACTGTGACCATCCTGACAAACCAGGACTTGCTAGCTGGCGAACGACTGGAGAGGGAATAAGAGGCTGCGGGTGGTCCTCAGGTGAGGGGAGAGAAGCGTGCCTTCTGGTCAGTGCCACTCGCTGCAGGGGCTGCTGGCTGCAGTATTTGGGGGGTCTCAAGCCCTCTTGGGCCCTGTAACTGTGCAAGCCCTGTCTTTATACCCCAGGAGCGTGGCTGCCTTGCTAGAAGTTGTTGCTGAGGCTGGGTTGGCCAATTCTTGAATTGTTGTGGTACTAGCGGTGAGCTGGTGTCCTTAAGTTCTTGTATCATCAGGAGTTGGTCTCCATGGTAGTAAATCACTAGCTTTCATGGGTTCGTGCGGATAGCTGCTAGTGATACCGATGCAGCAGCATGTTAAGTTCTGGGAATAAATGAGTTTAAAATTAATTCCACCTGATTGAGATTTTTAAGAGGCAGTTGGATGGGAAACAGAAAAAAGTAAAATTTAAAATGAGCGAGTATTGCAGAAATCAGCTTATCTGAGTAGCAGGAGTCTCCCGTTGCACATGTGAAGTGCTACAGTGTGCTCTTAGTAGCATTTTCAAATAATTCAACCTTTTCTAAACTTTTGTCATATTGTGTAATTTTGACATTGTTGAGCATTTCTGTGTGATCTGGTGCAAACAGGCACACGCTCACCTTGTCTCTCTCTATTCCACCTTGCTAAGTTTATGTCTGTCTGAAAGAAGGTGATGCTTTTTTTACTGCACGCTTTTTTTCTTCTGGCCTGTAAACTGCCAAATATAGATGTGTGGCGACTTCGACAGTTACTCTCTGTGCAGTTGCAAGATTTTCTTTTTGTTTGTGTCATTTATAGAAAACAAACCTGAATACAAGCCATCCTTTCTGCCAGTAAATTACCCTTTTATGTAGAATAGTAAATATTTTCAAATCCTTTTGATACTGTCCTTATTTGAGTGTTCTGGTAAATGTCAGATAAAAAGGAGTTAATTCAAATTAAAATTAACTTTGTTCATCTTTATAAAGACAGACAACTGTATCACTGCAAACCTAACATCCCACAGAATAGGGAAAAATGTACTGAATTAATTCAGTAAATATCTCATAAAGTGTTCTATAGCATCTGTAAACATTTGTGTGTGTTTTGCAAAATAAATATTCAGAAGTGCTGCTGTTTCCATTTCCTAGTTTAGTGTCTATACTACAAAAGTACCTAGAAATTCAGTCAGGGTTGCAGTTTTGTTATGCTGGTCAGTGTAGGCACCCCCCAGACTAACAAAACGCTGATTGCATACAAAGCATTTGCACTGTGGGTAGTTTGACTTGCGTGCTGGGACTTCCCGGTGCTGTGTCAGGATTTGTTTTCACATATTGTAATTTAGCACGAGTATTTTAGGATGGGGAGAGGAATAACAGTCTCTTTCTGAAACAGATTGTGATTCTTGTTGCTTGTGGGGATTTTTTTACAAAGGTGTTGATCTGGTGTTGGTATCAGTTCTCTTTTTAAATATGGTCTTTGCCTTTTCATTATAAGCTTCTGAAGAAAACTGAATTTGTCATGTTAATAAAATAAAGAAAACTTTTTCTTTCAAAAAAAAATATTCAAAAAAGGTCAACAGTGAGTGTAGTAAACAAAAATTCAAAAAGGCAGAGAACAAAAGCCAGATGGTAGGTTGCTTCAGTGTCACAGATTGAGGAGACTTCTGACATCTCTCCTCAGAGTTAGTGCTAAAGTGAATGCTAAAGGCAGTTCAACCAGTTGTGGCCAGAAGCAGTTCTAAGACAAACTGGCAAGTAGGGGTCCGAAGGGATTAATTTAGCAGGAAATACTTGAAAGAACAAAAGAAGTGTGTCTCAACCAAATGTTTATGTGTAAGGAATATAATAATTCTGTGCAAAACCCTGCATTCCTGGGGTTTGAATGGTGTGGGCAGGAGATATTTTTAACTGTCCCAAGTTACGTAAAACTTTTAACTACCCATGATGGACATAAAGGAGCACCCTTTTCCTTTCTGAAAGCAGTTTTCTATGTATTTAAACACTGACATTATCTCCCCTTGTAGCCTTCTCCTCCCCAGGCTAAACAAGCTCAGTGAATCCAGGCTTTCCCCACAGGACGTGTTTTCTAGATGTTCTCTGGAGTGGCTTAACTATTTGCCATAAAATTGTTAAGCTCCAAGTAGTTGTTTTCAGTTTGTGTATTTAATTTGGAAGAAAGATTTATGCACCCAAAAGGTTGCCTATTATTTCCAATTATCTCAGTCAGTCTAATAAAAGATATTACCTCATCTCACAAACCTTTATCTTATTTAGAGACTTACATCATCACAACTACAGCAGCGCTGCTTTTACTGCCAGTGCAATAGACTTTATGTCCTGTCCTCTTGACGCTTCCTGTTGCTCCCCGTTTGTACCTTGCCATCTCTGGTTTGTCCCAGCATGCTCGTGTGTGTTTCTGTACGTGCATCCTGAGTTTTGAAGCTCAGGAGGTGCTCGTGACTTTGTCAAGCTGCTTTCTTACCATTCTTCTGCAATGAGATTGTTAGACTTGTCCCTTAATACTGTTTATGGATTGCAAGTTTGGGGTTTTTTGGTTTTTTCATTAGGATCTTTGAAAATTTGAATGCCGTATGAAGGATAGAAGCTAGTATTCAGGCCAGATGCATTTGATATCAAAATATGCTTTTTGTTGATACTGACTTGTAACTTTTCATGTTTTAGGAACTGTGGATGGAACGGAAAGCTGAGGAGCCGAACATTTTATCAAAGGCCTATGTGTAGACCCTGATGCTTGAATAAATGCAGAATGAAAATGCTTCCTGGAGTGGGTGTGTTTGGAACTGGCAGCACCGCCCGGGTAATGGTACCCTTGCTGAGAGCAGAAGGCTTCTCCATTGAAGCGCTTTGGGGGAAGACTGAAGAGGAGGCCAAACAGCTGGCAGAGGAAATGAACATCTCCTTCTACACGAGTCGGACTGACGATGTCTTGCTGCACCAGGACGTAGATTTGGTTTGCATAAATATCCCTCCACCGCTAACTCGGCAAATTGCTGTGAAGGCTCTAGGTATCTTTTTATCTTTGGAGTTGGACCAAAAATCCATAGCTCGTTGGCAGATTGAAATTTGAAGCTGTTACCCCAGCACAATTCTGATTGCACCAACGTGCAAATGCAGTGCTAAATGTTTTGTGTGGAATTGGTAGTGCCATCTGCGAGAGAGGTTACCTCGAATTTTTTGTAAAAATAGTGTTTGTAATTGCTTATAGCTTTGCGAGTCTTGAACCAATTGGGCTAAAATACCTCATCTTCTTCAGACTGAACTTACGGTGGGGAGGTTTTAATAAAAATGAGCTGTTTCAGAGATGACGATGAAGGGGTAAAATGTTTTTATGCCCATTAAAAAAAAAACAACCGAACAAAAAAAAAAAAAAGGAAAAAACAACCAAACAACTTAAGTTGCTTAATTAATTTCAAATCTTCCCATGTTCTGCAATAGGAAACTGAGATTTGCCTGGGGTGGGGGGGTTGTTCAGCTCTGCTTTTGGTTTTCCCCACAAATAAAACCAAATTGGAAAGTTAAAAGCCTTTGAAAAAATGTTTGCATGCACTCAGTAGAATCTTGTGAGTTAGGACCTAAATTCTCTGCAGATGCTGTTTTCAGCCAGCAATGCTGTGACCCTGGCCACCACCTGGAGCTCTCTTAGGACATCCATGTCCACAGCAGTCTGGGATGGTCCTGGGTTCAGGTTTGCTGGAGGAATCCTTCTACCTGACGCAGGAGAGCAGATGCTGGGGGAGGAGGAGATGTTGGGGACAGCAGGAGGAATCCAGCAAGATGGGCTGGGTGAAGGTGTCAGGGAGAGAAGGGATGACACTCCAAAGTGGTTGGGCAGGGAGGTGGGAGCCAACTGCCGGGACACCCTGACATTTCTTAATTCTCCAGTATGTGACTTTGTAGTGTTAATGTCCTCTCACGTAGTACAGCGTGGGTGTGAGTTTGCATCTAATTCTGTAAATAACAAGTGTGATATTTTTACTGTGTTTACAGGAGGTCCACATGAGTTAATTTTAGGACGGGTAATATCTCAAACTGTGTAAGCCAGGGTGGTTTGTTGTTCTTAGCCTCTTTGCTCTACAGTAATTTGTTTTGGAAGTAAACAACTCCCTGCACAAACATTCAATGCCACTTAGCTATGCAGAGAGATATTACAGGTTTTTTTTTTTCTTCTTTTTCTTTTTTACATTGTTAGATTTGCTTGTTTACCTTGTTAGAGTACTACCCTTTGAATTTAAGGTATTCTGACTTCTGAATATTTGAACTGTAAGTTAGAATTTCTCTCTTTAAATATGCTAAAAGTTCTTTTAAACACTTTTTAGGTAATAAGCATTTCACTAGTTCTCATGGCTTGTGATGGGCAAGTGGGCTAAAAGGAGAGGATTGAACCTTATCTGGTGAATTATTAACTAAAATGGATTGAGATTCTTTCTTCAAAGGCTGGGAACCTGTAAGATGGCATTATCCAGAGGAGGAAAGGAGTGCAGAAGTACAGGCGTGATATGTATGCTTGACTGCAAGTATAAATAAGTGCAAAGCTGAAAAAGCTAGGGAAATGAATGGATGAAGTAGTACAGGGCAGTTTATTCTTTGCTTATGTTCTAAAATGTTCTGATCTGCAAACTGGTGCAGGCATCTCAGGCCCAATATGATGCTGACCTTGTCTTTCGGCTTTCTAGGTTTGTTGCAATGCTATTTATAGATCTGCTACCAACTATGTTGTGACATATTTTGAGCCAGTGTTGGGTGGCTTGCTGTGATTGAGCATTTTGAAGGAACACAAAATCAGGATAGGGCCAAAGATGGCAAGTACATTTTCTCTGAAAGTTCAGAGCGATAACATGATCTACGTAACTGGAGAATTATTGGCCGTGAATTGTATATAATAGATTGGTGTTTACTAGTCGAGAAACTAGGCTTTAGGAAAGATCAGATGCAGTGCAGTGATAATGGTCTTTTGTGTTTTGTTTTGTTGTGGTTTGTTTGTTTGTTTTAAAGTGTTTATGCTTTTATTACTTATTTGTAAACTTTTTTTATACTTTCTTTTTTTTTTTTTTTTATTTTAAAATGTGGTTACATTTTTATTTCTGGCAGGGATGAGAGACAGACCCAGTTTTTCCAGGCAGTGCAATTTGCTTGCATAAGTTTCTTATTGACAGACATCCATAAACAAGCCTAGGTACAACTTTGGCATGACGGGGACAAAGCAGTAACACTGGATTGAGTTCATGAACCAGACAGAACAGATCAAAGCCCAGCGGATAATTCAAGTTAAAATCAGTCTAATCTTATGGTTTATCTCCACAACAGGCAATGCAAGAAGCTATCCTAAAATTTGTGCTTCTTTTGATCTCAGAGGAACTAAATTAATTTCACAAAATGTCTGTGTTGTGGTTCATGTCCCACAGTTAAAATGCATCCACCTTTGCATTAGGTGAGCACAGAGCGGAGTTACCAGCTGGAGTGGAATGTAAAACATGGGATGTTTTTGCATGAGGCAAAGTTCAGGGAGGCAAAACATGAGAAGTCCTCAGAGTAGAATTTCTTCATGGTCCTAAAGATAATGCTGCTGCACGTACTGAGCCCAGCTGTCAAATGGATGGTTTGTGGAGTGGCTACAGAGGAACCTCTTACTTGTCTCTCTTGGTTTATACTGGTTGACTACATCATTTAAGACATCTTTGCAACATAGGTTGTTTGACACTCTGATTTTGTGGAGTCCCTACAAATTATAGCACATATATGTTAGTTATGAAGGAAGGAGTCAGAAAGGGCTCTGTCACTGCTTTGTGTTGTGACAAATCCAGATTTCCTGTTCTTGAGACAGGATGAACAAGCATGCTGTGAGTGCTCTTTGCATATTGTGCTTCCCATCTCTGTAACAAGTTGCATGAAGATCTTTTCAAACTGTAGGCAAACAAGAAATGAAATGAAGGAGTGTGTTTTGGAATGAGCATTCATTCATTGGGAGGCTCCCAAAGCAAGTACATCTGAAACAGCCGGCTATTTGGGAAGACTCCTCAGACACTCCCAACTTCTTATAGTGGACAAAGCAATGGTCTGGTGTGCTTCAACAGTGACCGGTTGTACATCTTCCTTGGTGCAACCTCAGGTATTTGACGTTATTCAGGGGAGTAAAGAACTGAGTCTTCAGTTCAATGGACATATTTACTTGGGATAAATACCTTCAGTAGTTTGAGTCAACGTTATAACTCGTGCAGGGAGAGGCAAGGCTGGGGACGCTAGCTGTTTATGGAAAGTGTTGGATGGCCAGCTGTGGCTATGATAGCCAGGCAAAGAAACAACCAAAGAGGTGGAGTGGTAGCTGTCACAGTGAGAATGCTGTCCCAGCCCAGCCCGCTCCTCACACTGCCTGGGCGGGTGGCACGGCACACAGCCGATCCCCTCCTGACTGCACTGCAGGGACACCTCTGTGCACGGCTGCCCCTGCTTCTTGCATTTGCTCACCTGCATGTCCCACAGACAAAGGACTGCAGGACCTCTCCCCATCAGGAGCCCTGGTGGGCTACCTCCTATGCCAGGCTGCTCAGCGGGCCCCCCTGGGACATGAAGGACCTCCTTGATGGAGCGGTGGGCCAGGTGTGGTCTCGGTGTCCTTCTCATGGCCTGCTGATATGCACGCAGCCTGAAGCAGAGAGGAGACCCCAGCTCATATGCATGTTGATTGCAGCAAGGCCAACTCTTCAAGGTTTAGGGTGCACTTCTCCCATCTTTTCATGCATGCTCCCCTTCCCAAGGCCCCACCAGGCTGCAGAGTCCCTTCTCCTTCCTCCTGATCACCCTGGCATCCTCCCTACCAGGAGGAAGGTGTGGGCTGGGGGTCCTGGCAATTGCTGGGGCCTGTGTCCCTCCCCAGCACCTGTGATGGCTTTGGGCAGTGTCCACCAGGTAGCATGAGAAAGCAGCGAGTTTTCTGTGCTTGCATTTTATTAACCAGGGCTGTAAAATATTTCACATGTGGCAAGTTTTGGATGTAGCATGGCTAAGCAGCTGCAAGGGAAGCCAGTGCCTCAGTGCTGATGGACAGTGTGGATCTGACTACAGATGTAAGATTCCTTTAGGAGAAAATAGTCTAGTTTATTCTGCTGTCCAGTAAGTCTCGGCTTACCTGTTGTTTTTTGATTGCTTCCATAGGATGTGAACACACTTTAAAATCCAGTATTTCACTGAGTGAAGCCATGATTTGGCTGTATCACATTAATGAGAGTAAAAAGACTTCTGTTTAAATATTTAGTTTATTTACTAAATCAGGAATTGGTTTGAAAATTCTTGGAATCTAGCAGGTACTTTTGCCTCTGAGTATGGTAGTAGATGGTTTGTCTAAGGACTCCTGGCAATGGTGACCTTTTTATTCTCTTTTTGTGTCCCTCTTACTGCAACAACCAGCATAGCCATAAATAAGGGGACTTCAGTGGAGCAAAGATCTACAGATGGGGTTCGCTCCGAGGTGTGCACAGAGAAGATCCTGAGGTGGTGTTGTTAGGACAGCCTACGATGAGCTTCACCACAGGTAGCAGAGCTGCTGCTGTCCTTGCTCACTTCCTGTGAGGTGGGGAAACGCAACTCCGCAGCCCCATCTCCTTCCTTCGAGGTGTCCAGGCCCTTCTGTGGGTTTAGACCCACCTGTGAGCAGATTCAACCCACCCACTTTGAAAGAGGAACCTTCCTTTTCTAAACTGGGCTCAGTTGGTGATCTGAACTGACTCACAGAGGGCTCTGAGGAGCACCAGAGCCCTGTGGTGGCTCTCATGTCTCCTAGCTGGTGAGGACCTCAACGGAGAATTTTGCAGCAGTGATTTAAGAAAACAATATCGTACAAAGTTCAGGTTATTCCTTATCAAAATAATAGTAACAAGACGGGGGTTGTAAGTTGCTCTGCCTCAGAAAACAGAAGGCTTGGCTGTTGTGTTGGTAAGGGACCTCGTAGCCATCTCTGACTCGGCCCTTGTCTTGCTGCATGGCCATCTCTGTGAGCTTGGGGACAGCTGGGGGGATGTCCCACTGAGGGCAACCACAGGATTATCTCAGAGATGTTATGGTGTACCCAGGTCTTTGTCCTGGCACTCCAGCAGTGCTTGGTAGGCTGTGCCGAGCTGTCATTGTGCTGCGCTGACTGCCATCCCCCAAAAAAGGCATCAGTCAGTTTTAGCTGCTCAAGTGGCTCAGCCTACACTGGCAAAAAGAGCACAGTGCTGACGCAAGGATGAAGCTGGGTGGGGAGGCAGCAGAACAAGGGCAGCCTGGTGTGATCAACTGCCCAGCATGGAACAGCAGACCCTGGGTGGCAGGGGTGGTCTCCTTTGGCTCAGCCCTCTCTGTTCTTGGTCCCCCACTGCAGGGATGCCACCCCTTTTGTGTGGACACTGTCAGGCTCCTTGAAGAGCCAACTTGGGGCAATAACCTGCCAGAAAAAGAGCCAAGATGAGTGAATATTTCCATGCTGGGTTTGTACCCTGAGCCAGCTCCTGTGCTACCAAATACATGGTGGAAGGCACTGGAGTTGTGCAAGGGGGAGAGCAGTACTGGCAGAGCTGTACCGTGTGTGTATGCGGATCGAGAGTCACTTTTATTTTCGTCAGACTTTGAGAACTGCAGATCTGCTTAGGATGCTGTGGAGATCCTTTTGCTTTTTCTTTTTGCTTGTATTTTACTGTAACCTGGCTTGAGATAAGTGCCATTTAAACAAGAAGGCAGATAAACCAGGGGCTGAAGCATCTCAAGGTGCTTCAGCTAGCCCTGCGGAATATTGAATAGAGCATTGTGCGTCATCTCAGCAACAGGACTGGGGGTGGGAGAGTCGGAAATGGTCCCTGATGTGGGGGGTTACCAGTGGGTAGCCAGGGTGTCCTCGGGGAGTTTGACCTTACCTTTTGTTCATTAAAGCTTCTATTGACTCACATCAGTTTAGGGGACTTCTTTGGACAAGACCACTAAAAATTGTAGTCTTGTCATTTTCTGACTGGATTTTGCTTGTGTCTATTAGAAATATTGGTTCCGAGTTTTCTCTAGCTGTAGTTGTCCTCTGGCTGAGTTGGGCACAGCGATGGGTCACGGGAGCTCGCTGGCCTGCTCAGATGGTTCCTGAAAGGCTTGCCCAGCACAGCCAGGAGGTGGAGTGCCGAGAGCAAGAGCTGCAGTGTGGGATCTGGCTTCCCCTCTTGTGAGGGAGGCCGTCGGAAGCGCTTGTGCTGGTATCATCTCATCAGGGAGTCGATTAAAAGCTGTTCTGAGCAGGGAGTGGAGTCTGCTCCTGGATAAGGAGAAGCTTTCAGAGAGGTGCCTTCCTCCATGTGCGGCAATTCCTGCAGTTCTTAGGCAGAAACTGTGGTACGATGTGACTGACCTTCAGGTCTGACATCACCAGTTAATGTCTGGACACTTCTAGGTACACCCCTGGATTGAAAAATGTTTATTTAAGTATTTTATCAGAACAGATGTATATGGAAAAGTTGAGCCATGTCACAAGGGTGAAGATGGGGGAGGAAGAGGGAATACCAGCAAAGCACCAAATATAGGAATTTGATTGAAGCTTGCACTGGGATACTCTTCTGTATTACTTTATTTCTGCTTTGAAGTTAAAAAAATGAATTATTGACTGCCCACATTGACTCAGGCTGAGCACAAGATAAAGTGCATCCATAGGAATAAAAATGCAGTGGGTCACCTTGCAAGTGCAGCTCTCATCTGTGTAACTCACAGTCACCTTTGCAGTCTAATTGTATGAGTAGGCTATACATGCAGACCAAAATGGTTTGCTTTCCAATTAGCGATGCTTTTAAAACAATCCACCTACCAAAACATTATTTCTAATTCTTGTATTCTGTACACAGGCCACTAAGTATCTCGTATGACCCATTTCTATTAATCTATTTAAAATAATACATTCATAGTGATGGTGAAATACAAAGTGAAAATCAAATCTCCCCTTCACTCACCTCTTCTGTCACATGTTCCCTCCCCCCCCCTCCCCGCTCTGGCTGTACAGGCATTGAAATAATTTTATAGCTACAACATGCAATTTGTGTCTTGTTCTGACGCCATGTGATGCCATTTGGCCGTTTATCTTTCATGATGTAAAAATCCTCTCTTTATTTGGAGCATCTCTCTGTGGGAGTTTGTCAGCTCTGCAACCGGAACATTTTGGAAGCAGCTTTGACTGCTTGCTGCACTTGGCATTCCTATTTTAGTTCCCAGACCTTTGCCTTTAAAATTGCAGCAGGAATTGACTGACTCATAAAAACCCTGCTTCTTGACAACCTTTGGGGCATCTGAGCATGTTTCGCTTGTGTGTGCTGTATTTTTTTTTTTTCATTTGTGCTGCAGGAATAGGGAAGAACGTGATCTGTGAGAAAGCTGCTACCTCTGTGGATGCCTTCAGGATGGTCACAGCTGCCAGGTATTACCCCAAGCTGATGAGCATTGTTGGCAACGTTCTCCGTTTCTTGCCTGCCTTTGTGAAGATGAAGCAGTTGATAGAAGAACGCTACGTGGGCAATGTGATGATCTGCGACGTACGAGTTTATGGGGGAAGCCTGCTCAGCCACAAGTACAACTGGATCTGTGATGAGCTGATGGGAGGAGGTGGTCTGCATACAATGGGAACCTACATTATTGACCTCCTAACTCACCTCATCAGCAGAAGAGCAGAGAAGGTCCATGGTTTGCTTAAGACTTTTGTGAAGCAGAACACGGCTATAAGCGGGATCCGCCATGTCACTAGCGATGACTTCTGCTTTTTCCAGATGCTAATGAGTGAGGGTGTCTGTTGCACTGTGACTCTCAACTTCAACATGCCTGGATCATTCATTCATGAAGTCATGATTGTTGGGTCTGCCGGTCGCCTGATAGCTCGCGGGACGGACTTGTATGGGCAGAAAAACACTGCGCTCCAAGAAGAACTACTGTTTACAGACTCTCTGACTGTCAACAAGGGCCTTTTGGATAAAGGGTTTAAAGACATCCCGCTGCTTTACCTAAAAGGAATGGTGTACATGGTTCAAGCACTGCGGCAGTCTTTCCAAGACCAGGAAGACCGTCGGACATGGGATCATAAACCTGTCTCTATGGCAGCCTCTTTTGAAGATGGTCTGTACATGCAAAGTGTAGTAGAGGCCATCAAGAAATCCAGCAGGTCAGGAGAGTGGGAAGCTGTGGAGGTGATGACTGAGGAACCAGATGCCAATCAAAACCTCTGCGAGG
Source organism: Haliaeetus leucocephalus (assembly GCF_000737465.1). Classification (NCBI taxonomy): domain Eukaryota; kingdom Metazoa; phylum Chordata; class Aves; order Accipitriformes; family Accipitridae; genus Haliaeetus; species Haliaeetus leucocephalus. The sequence goes on from NW_010972528.1 coordinate 440,156, forward strand.
CGCTTCAGAGAAATAACTTATGAACATTCCTGCTTTGGAAGATAGGAGGATTAACACTTCTGGCTGTAATGTAAAAAAACTCTCCGTTTTTAAGATATGTAGATTTTTATTTAACAACCTGAGTTCCTTGGTTTTTTAAATGTGTACAATATGTTCTGATAGAAACTGTTCTCATTTAAATTGTTTAAAGAGTTTTAAATGTTTCCGTTTTTGCAAACGTTTAATTTTTGTCTTGGAGACTGGTAGGAAAACTTGAATTGCCCTTTGCACTTGCAGTAGCTGAAGTGAAGCATGGGATCTCTGCCGTTGCGTGGCTTGGACATGGGACACAACCCCTGTTGCACAGGTTCCTTATTTTAACATGAGAGCACATAGAGCAAGATCAGGGAGTATCTGTTGTTCGGATGCCTTTTCCTTCTCTCTTGGAGACTGATTAAGTTTTACTCCTCAGTGTAAAATTTTATAAAAGAGTTTAGTGATGTAACAGGTCTCTAAACTCCTGTAGGACAAATAGTAGAAGGACCGGATAAAAGTTTGGAACATAAGGATCAGCCTTTTGGCTTCCCGCATGTGGCAAATGTCTTTCACATTCATTTAAACTGGTATTTTATTTAAATGATGCTATGAATTCTCTGTTGATGGTGTCTTGGCAGGAAAATCTTCAGGAAGTTTGTGATGATTTGTGCTGTTCTTCCTTATCTGTAGACATTATTCCTTCTACTCAAGAGGCTGCCTGCATCCAGCAGCTTTTTTCCATAAACTCTGTGTCTGTCGGTTGTGTTTACTGCCCAGCAGCACTGGTGCCGTGACTGCGGGGCCACGTTCTCATTTCTGTGACTGTTAATAAATGCCTCCCAGGGTCATGGGATTTCCACAGTGTTGTGGGTAATGAAGTTGTACAGCATTAACCTTCCAGGGACCTGAAGATGGAAGTAAGGAGGTATTTCCTACCTCTTGTAGCTCTCTTAATGTGCTGGCTGGGTAACTGTCACACTACACACATCCTGATAGTTGAGAGAATGGGGACTGAACTGTCATGGGTAAGTCTGCTCTTAATCTCAAACACTGGATATTAACCCTCTGGCCCTGCCCATCCTCACACCCTCCTGCAGCTTGTGTCCAGTGGAAAGATCTGTTGGCAGATGATGGGTGGAAGTTCATTCGTTTGAGAAACGTTTCTCTCTGAGGCAGGTATGCAGAAGGGATAATCCAATTTTACTACATATATTTTGTGTACTTGAAAGCTTTTTTTAATGTATTTCTCACTAAATTGTAACCCTGTGTATTTATGTATCTTAACATGCAAACTGCTGTTTCATAAGCTGGTCCTTCCTGAAAAGGATCTTGTTTTCTACAGAAATAAAAAGTTGTGTTTGTTGAGGGCATTCTTTATGCAGCTGTGGGCTTGTGTTTTGATTTGGTCAAGCTGAAACCATCCTAATAAATGTGAACAGGAGACTTAGAGCTGGGGCTCAGTACCTGTTGAGTCCTTCCCTACTTCTATGTGCCTTTGCTGCCAGCTGCGTAGCTTGGGTGTGGAAAACGCTCTTGTGATATCTAGCAGTATAGCTCTGTGCTATCCTGTATAGCTCTCTGCTATCCTAACAAGTGTCATTGATTTATCACCAAGGGAAAGTAAGTCCTACCGGAAGATCTATTTACCACCTCTTTGCTGTTTCCCTCGCACTACAGCTGTTGAGTAGCTGGTTTTGGAGATCCTTTTGCCTATCTTGGACTCACCATGTCAACTTTTGTCATTAACAGGATCTTTATTTATCTGCCTGACTCATCGTAGAAATTGCTGGAAGATGCCAACTAAGAAGCAAAATCCCCACAGTATTGATGGGACCGCTTTCTTTGCTCAGTGTATATATCAGGTATTTACCTTTGGGTATTTACTTTCAACACAGTAAAACTCTTGACAGAAACAAGTCTACTGACATGCTGTTTTAAAGGGTAGAAGCATGGCTGCTCCTGTGCTCTCTGCACAATCTCATTTCTACTGTGAGCTGGATGAAGAAAGCAAATGGTTGAAATTCACTGCTCCCAGCTGTAGCAGGTGGAGCAGTGAAAGCTGCATTTCTGCAAACCTTCCTTTACAGGTAGAGGACTGGTGTTCCTGCCATAGGTCTGAGCATCTAATGTCTGTGTGCTATGTAAAGCAGGTGAGATAATGTCTCCTGAGCTCACCTGGAAGCCGCTGCCTTCATTCAGACAGAACAACTCTGGCTTATTTCGTGCCAGTTTTGGATCTGTTTTGAAGCTGTCCTCCTTGAACTGAGAACCTTCCTTTGTGCCTTTGTCAGTATATTTGTACCGGGCAGAAGATCCTAAAGTGCAACTCCTACAGGAGAAGAAGGAAGTGCAAAACATCTCCAGATGATCCCAGCAAAGAAAGGAGGGTGCCAAGACTCCTGGGTGAGCAGGAGACCTGACCGCAGAAGTGTGCAGAGAGGTGAAATGGGCTTTTTGTAGCCTGGCTACAGCCTCCAGCTGCCCTGCACTGGCAGCGTGGGACAGTGGCCAAAGGAGCACTCCTTTGGATGAGGCGGATCCCTGCTGTGAAGCTGAGATTCTCCCAGTGCAAACCCTGTTGGTCCAACGTAGAGGTAGTGAAAGCACCTGCTGGTTAGCGCTGCTCGCAGAGGGGGACCAGGCCATGCTCTGCTGTCTGCTGGACTGAAAGGCAGGGCTGCACTGTGCCCTCCTATGTCCCCTGTGCAGGGTGATCTTCAGCAGCGAGCCTCAAGGCTAGTCCCCAGGCTCCTGCATTTCACACACAAGGAAGGAATGACAGCACATGCATCCTAAGGCCAAGTGACATGCAGCTGTATTTTATAATGAAAAACTGCTTCCCCCCGCCCCTGGCAAATCAGATTTTCTGCAACCAGGAAAAAACCCAGTAAACCCACAGCTCTTTGTATGGGCCAGGTGATGATCACCACCCCGCAGGTCAGGCTGTAGTAGACAAACAGGAGGCAGAAAGCTGCATGGCTATTTATACTGAGGAAAGAGCAGTGGCACCAGGTGAGCTGCATATCTGAGCATCCTATCGATATCAACCTGCATGGATTTGTCACCTGCTTCTGGGGCTGGGATCTCCGGAGCGCTGCTGGCACAGGTATCTGCAAGAGGAGTGAGTGCATCAACAGCTCAGCCACCTCCTGGGAGACAGGCTGAGTATTTGCACCAGCAGGATGCCAGGTGCCAGCAGTGTGGGTAGGATGGCTGCTCTGGGGTCTCCAGCCTGACATCCTGCTTGGAGCAGGCCTGTTCACCAGCTCCAGCTCAGGCTGGCCATGGCTTTGTTCCACCAAGTCTTGGAAGAGAACTCTGGAACCTGTTGACTGTGGAGTCAACTGAAGAGTGCTGTCCTAAGGGGAAGGGTCCTGCTCTGTTTGTCTAGGCCACCTCAGAGCTTCAAGGGAAAACCTAAGGGCAGAGCTGCTGCAAATGATGACCTAGAGACATCCAAGCTGCTTCTCTAAAAGCTAGGGGCAAGGGTGGAAGAAACAGGATAAGGTGACAATATCTGCAGAGGCAAGGGCAAAGCCTCCACTTGTGGGGATGAGCTATGGGGACCAGCAGGTCACTGGCAGAACAAGGCCAGCTCCCTGAGGAATACAGGAGCTGGGTAAACCTTGTTGGAGCTCACCTTCCAGCTGTGGAGCAGTTGCCCTGCTGGAGGCTGCAGGGACCTGGCTTGGCTGTGCCAGCTCTGGGACTTCATCTTCTGGTGATGGGTGCATCAACTCTGTCATGTCTAAGTTGATGTACTGGTACAAGGGTCGCAGACGTGGCAGTTGTCCTGGAGAGGTACAAGAAGAGCTAAATGCTGACACCCCCTTCCCTGCCAGGGCTGTGCTGTAGCTCACAAGGCTCCAGCAGCCCTGGGAGGAGAGGAAGAGCATTATTCCTGCCAGGAAGGGAGTCAGGGGCTGCAGGGGGAGGCAGATACCCTTGAGCTGAGGCTGCCTGGTAGGATAAAAGCCAGGGATCTGTGGCCATATCCCAGAGACAAAACAGCAGCTGGAGGGAAGAGCCATGGTGAGCCTGCCTGGGTATCATGGTGCCCGGCTGAAAACTCACCAGTGGAAGAGCCCCTGTCATCACCCAACCCACGGGGATGCTGCCAGGTCTGAGAGAAGCAGAAGAGCTGTGGACCACCTTGTTGTACTATGGACCCAGCCTTAGGCCAGCATCATTCCTGAGACAAGCCAGTTAGAGCACACACCATGCCAGCCCAGCCCAGCTTGTGTGGCTGCAGCCACCACCTTTGCTCACCCAGCGTGTCCTGGGACTTGGCCCCTCTGGGAGAATGCAGGCTGCTCGCATGTCTCTTTTTCTTCCTTTTCCTCTCCTGCTTGGCAGAGAGGCCAATGTCACCTCGGAGGGTGCCTGGCTCCTTGGTGGTGGGATATGCCCTCTGGAAGTCAGGGTGCTGCAACCGGAGCACTTGCGAGTTGACCCTGAAGGACAGAAACCAGCTGTGGGGCACAGCCAGCTCAGGGTCCATCCGCAGTGGGAGACAGAGCCCTGTGGCACCTCGGGGTGGGGCTCCATGCCCTGGCATAGGAGCTGCATCCAAGTGCAGCCCTTGCCCTTGGTCTGTGCCCATGCTACAGTACTGTCGTGCCAGGGTCTGCTCCAGCCCTGGCTGTGCTAGCTTAGCTCCCTGGCTGGACTTGGACATGACTGGTGGTCACTGACTGTGGCTGATGGATGGCTCGGAGCTACTGCATTGCCACAGGTGCCGTTTTCCTTTCCACCGTGAGCCCCACAGCTCTTTGGGCTTCTCCCTTTCCACACTTCTGTGGTTTATCTGCTCTTTTAAACTTGAAGCAACTCTCAAAATTACTACAAACCAAGCTCAATTCTCAACAAAATAAAAAACAAAGCAGAGCGATGTCCAGCCACAAATCATGGATACTAATATGTTCCATCCCATGCTCATCCCTTCCTCCCAACCTTGTTTCACCCTTGTGCAACACAGCCTGCCTGGGGCAGACCCAGGCCTCGCTGGCAGCTGCTCCTCGCATGGTGATCCTGGCTGCGTTGCAGCACAAAGCTGGCTTGTGAAGGAGACATGGTGACTTACTTTGTCCCCTTGAGTTTGAAACCATAGGCTAGCAGCCAGGCCTGCAGTGCCGCGACACAGCCGAGATCCACCAGCTCCGGGAAGACCGCTTTGTTCTTCCCCATCTCCTCCTCATACAGCTTGGTGTGGACAAGGACACCTCGCCCATCTTTGGACCACTGCAGTAGACACAGGGAACAGCATTGACAAGCGGTGGTCCCGTCCTGCCTGTCCCTGCACCCACTTTTTTCCTCGGGCCCTGGTGTGGATGACCCTGCCACAGTGGCTTGGACCCTTTGCTGGCTACTAATAACCACCTGGATTTAGGATTTTACTCCCAATGTGGCCCCAAGGTGTGGGGGCGAGCCCGGCTGGCTGGTGAGTGGGAGCACCCTGTGTTGCTGCAGTGGCTGTCTATGGTGGGTGGGACCGTGGGGCTGGGTGGCCCCATGAGTCCCGCTGGCCCTCCCAGGACTTTGGTTGCCATCTTGCCCCCCCATCACCCACGGTGGCACTGCCAGGCCCCAAGCAGCAGCTAGGGACACCCTCGAGTGCACCACCATGGCAGAAAACCGCTCTACAAAGAGATGGCTGAAAATTATTCAGCTGCCATTTCATGCAGCTTAACTAGAAGCTTGCAGGTAACTATTTGGGGTCATCTACTCTCAGTTTGAGAAAGACTTGGGAGTAACATCATGCCTTTTGTTTCTGGGTAGCAGACCCAGCCCCAGGGACATCCAGCCTCTGCAGAAAGGAGCTTTTCTCATTCCTTCCCCCTCCCCAAATTTTGGCACGCATGGGGACCCCCTGTTCTCACACAAGGCTCGCACAGGGGCAAGTGCCATGCTCGTGGCACCCAGGGATGAAGCCCATGCTCCTCACAACCCCCATGTCCAATGCAAGATCACCCTTCACCTTCAAAGCTTTGATGTCCGGGTTCTCCAGGGCTGCAGACAGCTGAGCAAGGATGTGCCCAGGCTCATGGCTGCCATTCTGCCCCTCCTCAGGGCTCCTCACCAGGGCAGGAGGCTCCAGCACCGGGGCTGACATGGCAGATGCTCTAGGCCACCAGTGGGGGCTGCCTGCAGACCAACATCTCTGTGAGTGTTTGGTTTGGCGTGGGGGCTCAGCCCAATGCATGGTGCTCAGCCCGGCCAGGCCATGGCGAGCCCCCGCTGCAGGGACACGGGCACTGGATGCCTCTCCCTGCTGAGCTGCCAGGGTGGTGATTCCCGTTCCCAGCCCTGGGTCTGGGCAGCAGCTTTGAAGTGGCTGAGGTCTGCCCAGGACAAGACCCCCATGAGATGCTCCAAAGCAGCCAGCCTTAGGAGCTCTCCTGATACACCTGGGGACGCAGGGAGGTGAAAACCTCCCAACACATCAGGTGCTGGAGCTCCCCACCCCATCCTGAGCTGCCAGAAGACCCCAACCACCCCAGCACACCTTGCACTTCTGCCTTGTGCCTCCTTCAAGCGAATCATCGGCACTCAGCCCCTGGCCAAAGCCTTGGCATTGCCTCCCCTTCCACTGGGAATGAGAGGGGACAGTTTGCCTGTTAAACGGACATCCAAACACAATTTCAGCATTTCCACTGACCACACGCAACCCTGAGAGGCTGCAAGCACCGATTACCCGCCCTGAGTATCTTACCACTGATCCCCACACACGCCAGCTTCCCTTTCTAGCCACAAAACCTCCAGTGAAGCAGCCCTGTGCCTGGAAGACAGCACGGTTAGGATGGGCACAGGTCACTGAAACCTGCAAAAGCCAACCGCGAGTGTTTTAAGCCACTGTAATGGGATGAACAGTGTCACTTTGAGCCTGTCCTCCCTACCTCTCCCCTTCGAGCCTCCCTCAGGCTTGGCTCTGGGGATGGGTTTGAAGGTGGCAGTTGGGCAGGAGATTCCAGAAGACCGTTAACCGCCACGGGGGATGTGCCAGCAATAGGTCCCCCAGATCTGGGCTCCTGCCTGAGAAGGGAGGTGGAAAAATCCGAGAGGGCCCCTGGGATGTTCCCTGGCACCGGAGGGATGCAGCGGAGCTGGGCCGATGGGACTGGCCACGGTGGTGACAGAGGTTCAGGGGCCCTGGGGGTGCTGCAGCCCTGGGAGGGGTCATCAGGAGGTGGGGGGAGTCTCCATCCTCAGGGACAGCAGGACTCCATGGGACATGGCTGCGGCCATCCCAATCTGGCACTTGGTGACAGCCCTGCTCTGATGGGAACGAGGGACCCCCATGGTCCCCTCCCCATGAACGCTGCTGCGGGGTCTATGAAGACCAGGACCAAGTCCCACCCCTCAAGCCAGCATCCTGGAAAACGCTGGGATTTTATTTGACTTTTGCACCCTGGAGCATTCAGGAGAGGCTGACTGTGAGCGGAGATGTGGTCCCTGTTCATCGTACTGTGGTGGGAGAAACAGGCTCTTGCACAGCTCCTTTATAAACACGATGGCATTTTATAGCCTGGAGAGGGTGATGTGGCAATCAAAGGGGTGCTGATCCCAACAGCTATCTCTGCTCCGCTCAGCAATAAATGCCCTGAAATTTGTTTAACCACCCAGGTCCAGAGCAATGGCACTGAGATGTACTGTTATGAGGGAAAAGCGTCGTTATGGGCAAACACATCCTTGCACGTTGTGGTCTCCTGGTGCAGCAAACCTGGCTAGCGTGGTCATTCTGCTGCTCTTGTATGCCTGAACCTCCTGGTTCGACCAAGCTGAGGGAGTCTTCTGCGCTCACCCAGCAAACAACAGCCTTTTGGCTTGATGGTGAGCACACTCCAAGCCAGATTTATTCTGGAAAAATGAAAGTTCAGCTTCTTGAATTGGAAAGAAAATCACAGAAAGGAGAAGTAAGAAAATATTTCAGCAAAATATACCTCAAGACTCATTCTGTAACAGCCTTTCAGGGTTTTCTTCCAAGGATATACACCAAGTTATGCATTGAAGTTTAGATCCCAGGGAGCCCATTCCCATCTTTTTTGCTTGGTATGGATGCTTCCATCCGCTGCACCAGCCTTGTTCTAAGCTGTAGGGTAAGCACCTAAGTAGAGACAAACTTCCTTGGTCGTGCAAAGGGCTGGGCTACGTTTGGGAGCCCTTTGGCCCCCAGCTCGCTCCATCCCCCGGCCCTGAAGGCTCCTGCGGTTCAGCAGCCGGCGGCTGTGAGCCGTGCGGGGGGGTCTGGCGGGATCCTCTCCCAAAACCCCGGGGAAAGGGGAGGCTGAGGGCACGGCACGGGGCGGGGAGATGAACCTTCGCCGCAGAGCGAGCCCGAAACAGGGCTGTCGTGCCCCGGGGACGGCTGACGGCCGGGTTCGGTGCCCTGCCCGTCTGCGGGGGATCGCCCTCCGGTCCTGCCGCCCCCCGGGCCGCGCCTGCCGGCGGGGAGAACCGGCGAAGGCCGGGGCTGAGCTGCGGGAGGGCTCCGGCGCCGCTGGCGCTCCGGGCGGGGCCTGCCCCGGC
>NW_010972528.1:448706-470442 GCF_000737465.1 Haliaeetus leucocephalus
TGGGCCGGGCCGGGATTTCGGCTCCCGCCGGGCGGCCCCACTCCAGGGCCAGGCTGCGGCCTCCCTCAGCCCGGCCCCAGCCCCGGGCGGCAGCCGGTAGAGCTTCTCTGCGGCCTCCCTCGGTGAGTCCTCTCGGGGCAGCCGGAGAGATCCCTCAGGGGCCCCGGCCCGGGGGTTGTCCCTGGGATGACCGCCGGGCAGCGGGGCACCAGGACTGCGGGGGAGCCGGGCTGGGAAATGCCGGAGCAGGGGGCCGGGGGGCCGCCATGCCCCCTCCGAGGGCAGCAGAGGCCAAGCACAGCCCTGGCCACAGCCTGCGGCCCCGGGGAAGGGGTGGCTGCGCCCGCCTGGGTGATGCCTTGGGGGGGCTCTTGGTCAGCTCCTGCTTCAGGCTTTGTGGGCAATCTGGCTCCGACACCCCAGGTCCGCCTTTCCGGCTGTGCTTCACACCCCAGTCCCCTTTCCCAGGCACATGGGGAACGAGAGGAGCCAAGAAGGGTTTTTCAGGGGTATCCAGCGTTGTTCAGTGGGCTCTTGGATCTCAGCACATGCCCAAAACTGTGTTTGTATTGATTTCCCATGACAGCACAGCCGGAGGAGACTGTAGACTGTGACACAAGCTCCAGTCTCCATCGCTGGACGCAGTGTTGCACATCAGGTCCTGTAAACTCAGCACATGGCTCAGCCTTGCATCAGGGAGGAATCACACGCGTCAAGGTGGGGCCTCTCTCATGTCCTCCTTCCTTCCTTGCTCTCCTGAGAGAGGACTCTGCTGTTGGCTGCAGATCTGCAACACCCACATCAGTCTCTGCCCCCCTTCCAGTGCTGAGCACAGCCCTCGTTCACCTCTGGCTCAAAGCTACTGCTGCAGGACATGTGTTTGACTCCTTGGGCAGGCTGTACAAGCTGGCTTTGTACCTAAAGGGCTGTTGGTGGACACGTGCCCAGCTTTCAGGCAACATGTTCCCGCATGCAAATGCCAGTATCGCACTTGACCGTACCCATCCCTATTTGTCTTCAGAGGGGCAAAAGAGAAAATGGGTCTTGGAGACTGGCAGGTGGGGAAGAGCTGGTGGTACCTGAGGGAACCTGCATGGGGAATCGTATTAAAAGGAGGCTGTTAAACCCCTCTATTGCAGTCTACAAGGGGAAAGCATAGGCATGGACTAACATCACTGGGTAGGTTCACAGCACATTGACCTCATTTCCTGATGCCTGGTTCTGCAGGAGGTATGGTCCCAGATCTGCATGCCCCCCTGTTTTGGTGCAGCCCTCAGGCATGGAAGTTATCTTGGTGCTACTTTCCATTTCAGCTAAAACTACTGAGGAAGGAAGCAAACAGCCAAGACCAGCTGCACAGAGATTAGCCCTTTGATTTGCTGCAGATGACTTGCTCTGCTTATCACAGCTTATCACAGCTGTGGGATTTTTTTTTCCCATGCTTTTTGCAGAGGTTGGCTCAAAAAGGCATGAAGCTGGGCTTGCTTCAGCTCTGTGTGAGGTAGCAGCTTCCTGGCCAGGGACCCAGGCACAGTGAAAATGTGATCTGTGAAGAAGAGGGAGTGCTTCAAAGTCAGGCACAGCAGGTTCAGGGCTGTGAAAAACACCTGCCAAAGCCTTGTCCGTTCCCATGTTTTGTAGTTTCCTTAACTATGATGCCAAAAACAAGCCGTGAAAGGAAGCCATGGTTCATATGGGCTCTGAAAGATCCCAGCTTACCAGGGAGATGAGTAGCATTCTTACCACTTGGTAAGCTGGAGCAAAGGGCACAAAGAGTCAAATTAATGGTTCTTAAACTTACAGGGACACTCTGGGAGAGGTAGGGCTGGAGCCTGTGTTGCTTGAGTCCTAGGCCAGGATTAAGCTGTGGTCCTGGCAGGGAAGTGAGCAGCCAGCCCGGCTCAGACAATGTGAGTGAGGAAGGCTAAAGTCGTTGGGTTACTCTGGCAACTGCCCTGAGCCTCTTCTGTAGATGTGCTGATTTCAGGTGAGCAGGGAACAAGGTTGGTGCAGCCCTGTGGCTAGGAGCAGTGTTGCTGCTTCCCCAGCGAGTTCTGCAGTCTGGCGAGGGTTAAGAAGAGAGAGGAGTTGCACACATTCATATATCTGTTTACCCGGACTTAACCAGACTGCGTTTGCAGAGTCTGCCTGCATCTCATAGCCTGTGAATGCTCTAAAGAGCGTGTTTCTGGTGGTAATGGGTTGGATCCTGTATTCCTGACGTTCAGGTTTCTAACGTGGTGGTAGGGAAGATGCTTTCCTGGGTGCAAATTAGACAGCATGGCTGAGCCAGCGATTGGGTCACTGCTGAAAAGGGCTGGTCCTGTTCCCTCTTCCTCCCTCCTCTGTGTTCATAAGCACATGCTCCTGCTGTTTCCCTTGTGCTTGCTCCAGTGTTTTTCTGATCCCCCTGTGGAGGCAACAGCCAGGTTACTTTTGGACAGAAGGTTAAACAGGCAGGAAACTAACCCAGCAAAAGGAGTGACTTGTTTCACGCAGGGGTAGTAAGTTGAATCGGCTCAGCACAGGACCGTTTGCGCTACAGAGCTGTCACAAGAGATGAAGCAGAAGGATGGGAATGGCAGCAGAGAAGGTCCGCACATCCCCTTTTGGCACAAGTGAGCCATGAAGTTCTCTCACTTATGTCCCCCAAATACGCTCACAGTTGGCAGGAGTAGAGCAGCAGCTTGGGAAGTCTGTACTGATCACTGGTAACAGAGGCTTGGCTGCTGCCTCTTCTCAGGGCTAGGAGGCTGATGCTAGGGGCTTGTCCCCCACATAGGTGAGTTTGCTGTAGGTGCCTAGATAGGCAAGATGCTTACTATTGTAATAAGGTTGTCTGATCTTGCAAGATCCCAATCCAGAGGTGATGTGACTTGCAAATCAGGGAGTGGGTGTCATTTGCAAATTCCCTGCAGCAGGGCAGGGTGCTGTTGGGATGTGAAATGTGACTTGTGTGAAGGTATAAAATGAGCTTTCCGTCCCCCGCCTCCCATCATCTTGCCTTTCCTCCTTCAATCCCCCACACTAATTGTCTGCTCTGTTACAGGTCTTGATTGCAGCCTGTCATTTTGCATGTAAATTACTGGGTTTGAAGGCAAGTTCAGATCAAGATCAGATGTGAATTTCAAGGCCAGTAGCTGTTCTGGAGTGATCTCACAGTGAACACTTTTTTTCTAGAATAAGAGAGCCTGTTCTGGCTTAGTTGGATCCATTATCAAGGAGATTAAATAATACCAAGACAGTGTCCTTTTATCTCAGGCTGAGAGTCTGTGTCTGCTCTTCAGAAATAGCTTTTCCAGAGTAGCTGAGTACAGACTGTACATGCATGCTGGTGTGCAACAGTCAGCATTGCTTACATTGCCTCTGCAGTTGTGTCTGGGAGATGAATAACAGCTTTTTGCTAATGGGTCTCATGTCAACAGGGGTGATTTAGCAAGGAAGACTGCAGTGCATTAGTTGCTATGACTCAGACTCACTCAGCCTTGTACTGATCGTTTATTGGTTTATAAATTAAACTGCAGATGCTGCATCCCATCACTGCTGGCATGCCAAGGATCCTGAAAGGGGTTCCTCTTGTAGAGCTGTCTCAGAAATCTTTAAATTATTGCCTTGGGAGTCAGGGCATGCAGGTTGTAGCCCCCAGCTCTTACAGCGATGACTCCAGCTGAGCTACCCAGGCACTTGTCAAAATCATGGTGTGACTGATGAGGTATTGAGGCTCTTGTGGCGTCTGCCAAAAGTTCACCAGCAGCCTGTGCCTGTTGGTGCGACATCCTGCATCCTCATTTTCTGAGCGGGGAGCAAGTCCCTCAAGTTTCTTGTAGGCAATAAAATGCGGTCCATGAGATCTTGGTGAGCATCGCAGGGAAATAGATGCTGGCTGCTCCTGTGCTGGAAGAATCTGTGCTTCTCCTGTCGTGGGGAGGAGAGAGGCAGCAGGGACTGGTGTGGGCCAGGGCAGGGATTTGCAGATCTGTGCTGGTCCCTGTTGATCTGCATTGAAAAGTTATTTAGAAAAGAAAAAGATGTTTTTCTAAACAGATAAGTCTCCATTCTCCCAGAGAGCCAAGAGACAGCTGGGCTGGTTTTGTCTCAGTACTCTTCCCCAAAAATGAAGTGTCTGCCCCTAGTGAAGTCTTTTGTCTCGGGTCCTTTTGAGGTTCAGCCCCAGCCTGCTCAAGGGTGGTGCTGGTGCTGGTGTGTCTCTTGCAGAGGATACAGCAGAGAGGTTTATCTGTGTGGGGCAGGAGCTTCAGCTTGCTTTGGGTAGGTTGTGTTTGAACCACAGGAGCTATTTAGAAAGAGACCAAGGTGCAAGATAATTCAAATCTAAGGCTAAAATGTGTCAGATGATGTCCGGCTACCTTGAGTTTCCTATTCGCTAAAGGCATACAAGGCAGTTACAGCAGCTCAGCTCCTGCTTGCATGTCTGTATTAAATGTTCCCATATGGGAGAGCAAAGCCAGGAAAGATTTTCTGTACAGAAGATACTGGCATTACAGCAACTGCAGACATTTCAGGTTCAATGCTGGTAAAAACGCTGATTAGCCCCACAACAGGGACAGTACTGCTGGATCCCTTGCCTCACCTGCATGGAGTCCAATCTGGGGTGGTTTCCTACCTGCAGGTCATCCTGTAGCTGTATGTGAGCTCTCTAATGAAGGTCAGAAGTTCACACACACACACACACATATATATAAAAATATATAAAAATTGTAGCTTTTCAGTGGCTCAGTGAGCCTTGTTCCTTTCTGTTCTCAGTGGTGGTTGGTTTCCGTGGTGGAGGCAGAGTGACAGCAGGATGTGTGAAGGGCCATCCAGGATTTCTGGACCCATTCCTCCAGACCCTACGCTCTTTCCAAACTATTACAAACGCCCCTTCTCAGGTGGGTCCTTGATGCTTGTGGTTTTATACGTTGGCGTGACGCAGCTTGCCCATTTGATGTCCTTGTTCCTTGGCATCTTCAACAGTCTTCACTCACACTGCTGCAGGTGCTTCTGCTGCCTCACGGATGATGATCCTAAAGGTGGTCTGTACAGCTGGTTGAAAGATGGGAAAGCATAAGGTAGAGGTGGAGAGGGGGTCTTCAGCGTTGTTTGTAGGCTGCGGGTGAAGAAAACCATGAGGTAAGATCATTTCCTGGTAATCTCCTTCTGTTTCTTTCTCTGTAGCTCGAGGGAGGCTGGAAGGGAATGCTCAGAAGCTGGATTTTACCTCTGGCCCCCTGGACCCAGTTCCCAACCCATACCCTGCTTTGGGCAGTGCTCGCCAGGTCCAGCCAGGCCCTCGCATTCGCCCCAGTGGAAAGGACTTTCTGGAGAAGGGACAGAAGGGGACGCTCGGTCTCTTACTGCAGCTTGAAGGGATCTCCCTTGATGGGGGGCTGCCAGTCAAGAGTAAGTACAGCTGAGTCGCTGCTGGCCTGAGTTGCGTTTGGGGCCAGGGATGAAGCATCAGGGATATGGGTGGATTCCTCGGCTCTGCTGCCTGAGGAGAGCTTGAGATTTGCAGGGCTGGTCACCCCATCTCCTGCATTTGGCCTGGCAGTGGTGTCCCCGGGCTGTCGCCTGTGCTGGAGCTGGTGCTGCTGCGGCCTTCTTGACTCCAATCTGGCCCAGGTCTGCAGTGGGAAGAGGGACTGTAAAAAAGACACTGTTTAAGTTGGACTTGAGGAACTAGTCATGGATGAGAGACTATTGAGAGATGCTGGAAATAAATCAAGCCCTTCTAATTTGCTGCCTCTGAATATAACAAGTATCTTATAGTCAAACTTAAAGATTAATCAAGCGAAATCTTAATGTATAGAGGATGTTTAGCCTGGGGAATTCCTTGTTAGTGAAGCCAGGCAGGACTTGGGAAGACTGTCTGTATACATGGATACTGAGAAGGTCTTTGTGAAAGAAGTTCCCTTCTCCTGGGAGGTCACCCAGAGTACGTTCAGAGGTCCAGGAAGGAGATAAGGCTGAGCACTGGGTGTCATTTGATTTACCTCATGTACTAGCATTGCCCCTAGCCCTGCCTGGTGCCAGCATGGTGGATGTCAGCTGGTGGCTGCTATGACTGCTGTGCCAAAGCAGGAGGGGAATGGAAGAGGGTCTGGTTGTGTCAGCTGAGATCTCCCTTGTCTTGGGGAGCCCAAGGAAAGATCATTTTTGATTTGAACCCAAAAAATACAATCCATAATCTTGATTATTTCCCCCTGAATGTGGGACAATGGCTGACCCTGAAACGAGGAACAGTGCAGGTTTAAGGCTCTGCAGCTGCCATTAACTCTCTTCACTTCAGAAACACTATGGGATGCTGAACTGGGAATGGACCTTGCTCTTGAGAGGATGCTGGCATGGCTTGTCTGGCATAGTCCAAAACAGGACAAGTGAACCACACTCTCTCAGAACAAGGGAGTCTGTGGACACCAGTAATGTGCAGACCTGTGCTGATGCTCTTCTGGGCACTGTGGGATCCTCTGGCAGAAGAGGGTCAAACTGGGAGTGTGCATCTAACGTGGGAAAAGTGCACAGATTGTCTAGTCTGCAGGAGAGGGAAGAGCTTGCTATTTCTATGGGTGGTTGGACCAGCTTTGGAGATGGAGCTGTGGGCTCTGGTGCCAGTGCTCCAAGAGCCTGCATCCCTTGGCATTGTCTGAGGGGTGAAGGCTGTGTCTCCCCTTGCTGTGCAGGGAAAGAGTCCAAGGACCACGAGAAGGAAAATGTGAGGCGAATAAAGGAGATTCAGAAGAAGTGCAAAGAGAAGGAGCGAGCCCAAGAGCACAGCCAGCCCAAGCCTGTGAAAGCTCTGTGGAAATCCCAGAAATACGAAAACGTGGAGTCAAAGGTGAAGGCCAAACTGCAGGTCAGTACCCACTGAGCTCTTGAACTCTCCTGGTGTGGTATGTGGGTCAGCCACGAGGTTCTGTGGGATGGTGGAGATGTGGGAGTCCCAGAATCTATGGGTCTAGGGGCAACTTGGTGCTGAAGCACGGTGGGCAGATGTGACAGTGGGGCTGTGTGCTGAGTGAGAACATTTGGCATGGGTCTGCAGAGTGATTGCTGTAATAATCCCCATCCTATCTGACCAAGTAGAGACTTCATGCAAGAGAAGCTGAGAAAAGGAAAATCTCATTGCACCATCTGCCTGGGGGATCCTACTTTGCCCTTCGGCTGTTAGGCATCTAAAGTCGGTTCCTGGGGGGGTGCAGACCAGCCCTCACAGCTTTATTCCCTGTCTAGAGGTGCATCCAGCTGGCTTTGCAGCTTTCCAGTGTTTGGGGCAATGCTTGTCTGGGTTTTGTGCCAAAAGCCTGTGCTATTCTGCCCCAGGGGTCATGGTCCTCAGAGATAGGTCTTCAGACTGCATCAAACCTTGGTCCAACTCTTACCACCCTGTGGACCCACAGTGGGCTGTATATCTCCAAATTCTTCTCCGAGCAATGGTCCTGGTGAATAACCATTGCGCAGTGGGGGCACACAGACCTCTCCAGGCAGTTAGGGTGGAGGTCTCATAGATCAGCACAACCTGCAAGGGTGTACGTACCTCCTGTCCTCTGTACATGTGCTTGTGGGAGAAGGGATGCAGGGCCGTGCCTTGGTTTCTCAGGCTTTCTCAGCTACTGAAATGAGCAGGTGTCTGGCTTTGTGAAGGTTTTGGTTTGCTTTTGGCTTCTTTCTGTTTCTTTCTCTGGATAATTTTTTCTCCCCTGGTGGGTTCCCAGTGTTTAAATGGTGCCTCTGTCAGACGGCTTTGCCCAATGCACCAAAGCAGCTGCCTTGGAAGAGGTGTACCTGTTTGTACAGAAAGTAAAGTTAAGGCCCACTGGGAGGGGGAAGGAAAGCTCCATCACTATCTTTGGGTGGATCCATTGTCATCAGCCTGGGTCTGGGAGACCCCTGTCATCGAGGTGACCTCTGTGTTCAGTTAGGCTCTTCTTTTGTCCAGAAGTAGGCACTGTGGCTCCTATGGATGGGGTGGGTTCCTGCTGCACGGCAGCAAGCAGTGCCCACCCTCTTCATAGTGACCTCCTGGAGGACAGGCCTTGGGGCTCCCTTTCAGCTCAGCCGGGCATGGGAGAAGCTCCTTGAGGAAGGGGAAGTGCAGGGCTGTTAGATCCTGCGATCCCATCGGCCTCAGGATTGTCGGCTGCCAGAAGAGGGCTTTGTCCTTCTGCAAGTCCCTGGTAGCCTTCACAGTCTCGGTCTCTGTTCTGTCTTTGCAGCCAACCAAGCTGTGTCAACAGGAGTGACACAGAGAGCTGCTGCTAGTGCAGATGGTGGGTGCAAGCTGGGTGATGCCTCGAGCACTGCCGCTAACACAAGCCTTCCCTTGGTGCTCCCTTGCTGAGTTGGAACCTTCAAGTTCCTCCTCATCTCTGCATTGCTTCCCTCTGGTCTGTGGCCCTTGGGCCAACTTTTCACACTAAAATTATGTGTATTGATAACAACTGCAAAAATTGACAGGATGTTTTCCAAGCCAGTGGTTCCAAATGCTGTGTCTCTTCTTCCCAGTGTGCCACCAATCTCTCTGATGTCCATGACCCTTCCACACACAGGAGCAAACCCACGTGTGCTTTAGGAACGCAAGCCTACACTCTTGTTTGACAAGTCCTCTGGGTTAGAGGAAGATTGAGATAATTTCTTCTTTTGTTTTGGGGAAAGGGGGTGGTGTCTGTGCAGGCAGTTTCTGTGTGGTGCGTTACTTGTGCTCTGCGGATTCCTCCAGAGAGAGGTGGCAGGAGGCCCTGGTGCTGACTCACATTGCTTTAACTGTTGCTGTTGCTCTCTAGAGCTGGGGTGTTCCCTTTGAAGGATCTCCATCTTCTGTGGAGCTGCTGCTCAGAGATTAAGTTGATTCTGTTAGGTCTTGATGTCTAACACGGATTTTCTTCTCTCTCATCTGTCCCTGAGGCTGTTAATTGTAGCAGCTGCCTTGAAAAGGGCTCTGGCAGTCTCAGTGCTCCCATGGAGGGAGAAGAGGCATGCTGCACTCTGCTAGCACACTCCTAAGATCACAGACTTATCTGACTTCAAACCAACCACGCTAGGTAAAGGTGCTTCTCATTAACTTACCAGAGAGCTCTGGGTCTCCTGGCTCCTGTTGAAACAAGACTGATCATCTTTGGAGCATGATCAGTCTAGCCAGTGCTGAGGGCATCGTATATCCTGGTCCTTACACCAAAACTACTGATGTGACTGTGCTATCCCACCCTCAGTCTTGAGGTCTGCCAAGCTAAATGGGCCAGGCAACAGGCTGCCTCGAGGGGACCACACTTCAGCTGAGAGAGCAGCTGAGGCCTTGGGTACCTGTAAAGACCTGGAGGCTGCCCTGTACCATTCCTGTCATTTCCAAGAGCAGAGCAGTGCCCTAGTTGTGTTATCATAAGGTCACCCTCTTGCCACAGTGTCAACTTTCAATTTTCAGGGTTTGCTTGCAGCAAGACTGAGATAGTCCCTAGACCAGCTGTTAAACATCAAGTAGTGTTACCTTGTGCCAGTGCTAACAATGGCCTTTGAAGATGCCTGTCAGATGCAATTCCACCCTCTCAAAACTACCAGACTCCCTCACTCTCCACTTCTCTTTCTGCCTAGAGTAGCATAACCACAGATTTGGGGTGCTGAGAAGAGCAGCACTTGAGAACAGCATCTCAGCAGTCAGCTTCATGCCTACCTGTGCCATTTCATTAAAGCTTGCTGTAGCAGGGCTCTGTGGCATGCTCTGGATTTATGGAGGTGGGGTGGCTTCCTCTGGGAGTTCAAGTTCTCTAGTGTTGCCAACAAGGGAGACTGGCATGTATCTCTCAACTTTCAGCACGCTTACTCCACGCTGCCATATGCCCTTTTCACAGGAAGATTTCTGTTTTTTAAGGAGTCATGATCACTGTCAGTATGGACTGTCCATCCATTTAGATTGTCCCTAGCTCTGGTAGGTATCTCTTGTTGGGTTATCTGGTGTTGCTCTCCTTTCATGCGTACCAGATTAGTCAGTAAAGAGGAACTCTCCAGTCAATGCTATGCATGCATTTGATCCAAATGCGTGTTTCTGCAGATATTTCCCTGGGTTTTTTTTTTAGTGTTTCTTTACAAAGTTCAGTTGCCAGGTCCGGATTTGTTGCTGTAGGCAGTCTGTTTGGCCTTTGCTGGCTGTGTACAGATTGCTTTCCCCCAAGAACTTCTGCCAAGTCATGGCAGAAAGAGTGTGCCTGCTGGAAGCTTGTGGTTGAGCTTGTGGTTGACCACCCAAACTTTATTGGATGGGTTTCTCTTTGCTCCAGTCTCCCTCCGCTAGTGGATCTTTTCTTGCCTTTCCCAGGAGAGCTCCCCACCTCCAAATCCAGAGGCTCTGAAATTCCTGAGGGCATATTCTCGCTGTGGCCCTGGGATCAAGCCATGCAGACCGCTCTCCCCAAGGCCTGCCAGAACAAAAGCAGGAGCAGACGCAGAGGCTCCAGAGGCACTGAGTGCTGAAATCAAGGTGAGCTGCACACTAACTGCATCTATCCCAGGGGTTTCTGGCACTTATCTGTTGCTCCTGCTTTGAACTCGTCATGCATTCTTCTGAAGTTGGGTCAGATGTCCTGTGTGAACAGGGAGATCTGTAAATACTGTTCCTGCCTGAAGGGAAGGAACAGGGTCTTGGTCACTGGGGTGGTGAGACGGGTGTTCAAGGATTGCTAATACTACCCTCTGGCTTCATTCTTGCTCATAGTTAAAGAGATTGTGAAGTTCCCTTTGAAAATCCCACCTCCTCACTGTAGAAGTGCCAGTGATCTCAAATCAGCTCTTTGTAGAGCTTTGCAGGAGGTCTTGAGGATTTGGAGACTGCTCCCACCTTGATCAAAGGAACCATGGCTTCTGGACATTAGATAAAAATTTGGGAAATGTGTGTGCTTTTTAGTAAGGAGACTTAAATCAGTATTAACAATTAAACCTTTCAGGTAGTCTTGTCTGGGAGGTCCTAAACTGCTCCGTGACTCATGTCTTCTTTCCTTGGCAAGTGTGGGGTTGTCGGTTTGTTGGTTCCCAAATGCCATGGAGTGACTTAATTTAAACAGGACATAAACTCTTAAGGGAGAAAACCAAGAAAAGAAAACTTTAAACTCAAACCCAGCAACCTTCTACTCTGTCTTGACCATCAGAGGAGCTGTGATAGAGGGTGCTGTCTCTGGGGAAATGCCCCCAAGGACTAGCTAAGTTCCTGCTCTGCCAGGGGCTCTGTTGCATTTACTGGTCTGGCAAGGGCCCGACCATTTTTTTTCCCTGACCTTCTATTTGCTCTGATGGGCTCCAAACACAGCAGTAGGAGACTCGTGGACTATGTTAAGCCCGGTTCTTCCTGTCCTTCTGGCTTTGAGGAGG
The DNA here is from genome assembly GCF_000737465.1 of Haliaeetus leucocephalus. Taxonomy (NCBI): domain Eukaryota; kingdom Metazoa; phylum Chordata; class Aves; order Accipitriformes; family Accipitridae; genus Haliaeetus; species Haliaeetus leucocephalus. The sequence continues at coordinate 460,056 of NW_010972528.1, forward strand.
TCAGCTTGGGGACCTCAAAAAGGTGGGGTTTAGGTTTTGCCTGGCTTTCGGTGCCAGGCAAACCATGGCACCCCAAGGGTTTCTGGCACTTATTCTGGCAAATTATTTCTTCTCAAAACACAGCCATAGCTCCTGCCTGTCTCCCTGACTCCTGAGATGGGATGGACTGAGGGTAGGCCCGTCCTGTTGTAGTACACCTGCAATTCTATATCTTTTGTGGGTGCCTCTTTGCTTTGTCCCTTGTGTGTGCCTGTGTGCGTGTGCTGAGATGGCCCCTGCTGCCTCCCTTTCTCTTCTTCCAGATGCAGGTGGAGGGCAAAAGCATTGACTTCATTAAGCACAATGCCCGCAACGCCAAGCGGGCCCCACTGCGACGCTCCCAGTCCCTGCAGGCGCTGGCTGAGCTGCTGGAACAGAGGCACCGGGAGCAGGAGGAGTACAACACCAATCAAAAGGGCCACATTCCCCAGTAGTACGTATGCCCCTCTCTGGTCCACGGGACTTTCTGTAACAAGCCCACTTCCCTTCACCACGTCTCCCAGCTTCTGCGTAGAAGGACGGGGGTCTGGGGACAGAGGTGCTCTCGCCATATGCGAGCAGTGTGATTTACTGTGGCCTGGCAAATAAATGCAGTCCCTCCTGGTTTCTTGACTTAACAAGTATCCCCATAGCCACTGTGACTGGGCTTAGAAAGAATTTTGTCTCCTCCTCCCTTGCTTGCTGTCGTACCATGATGCTGGCATGAGCATGCTCTGTGTGCTCTGAGAAATGTGCTCCTGCCCCTTTGTAAGCCTTGCTCCACATGACATAGCTTCAGTATTAAAAGGTCTGGTTTTGGAGAGGCAGATGGCTTGTTCTGCCTCCCAAGTGTTCACCCTGCTTTGGACCCGGAGTCTGAGGAACATCCAACTAGTGACTTGCATTTTGGAATTCAGAACGGAAAACAGTTCCTGGGTGACCCTATCCTAGGACTGACCATGGTGTCAGTCCTTTGGCTCTCTGCTGTGCCTGCTGTTCCCTGCCAGTATCCCTGGCTGTGAGCCACTTTGTCCAACTTCACTGCATCACTGGCCCACAGCTGGTTTTGAGAGGACTCTGTGGCCAGGGCCAGAAACAAGGCACAGAAGCCCTTGTCTCTGAGGAACTCATGTTGGCCTCACGGTGTGTCTTCCAGCAGCCCTTCAGTGCATGTGGAGTGTGTTTGCTAGTCCATGCATGCGGGCTAAACCCGGGTGTATCCCTCCATGGCAATGGCATGTGCCAGCAGGGTGGGTCTCTGTGGTCCTCAGGCAGTGATGTGGAGACTAGTGGGGTTGGAAGGGCTCGATTCCTGCCTCTGCCTGCATCCCTGGGTGACCTCTCCTGCCAGATGTGCTGACACGGGCTTTTGTTTGCCTTGCCAGCCTGCTGGAGAGGAAGGAGCTGTGGCGCAGACAGATGGAGGAGCGGCTGCGAAACCTGCCAGATCCTGACACGCCACCTGGTCATACCATGATGCCGGAGGGCCAGCGGCTGGAGACCCTCAGCAATCTGAAGCAGAGTAAGAGAAAAAGAAATGGGGATTCTACCTCAGAAAAACAGGCAATCCTAGCCAGGATTAGGGAGAAGAGAGTTCTGGGGCACAGATTCCTGCCGCTTGGAGAGTTGCCTGGAATAAGGCACATAGCTGGGATGTGAGCTGTGTGCATGGAAAGAGCAATCTCCTTCAGGTTGGTGGGACCTGCACATTACAGGACTGGCTCTCTGTAGCAGGCTTGTCTGGTAGACCTGATGTTAGGGTTAATATTGCTCTTAAAATGATAGAAAGATTTTGGTTGGAAGGGACCTTCAGAGGTCTCTAGTCCAACCGTTGGTTCTTCAACGCTGGAGCAGGTCACTCAGGCCCTCATCCAGCTGAGCTTTGAATAGAAGGATGGGTATTCTAAGTCCTGTGCTGCCACCGTTTTCATGACTGAGGATAAGGTCATAGCATTAGGCAAAGGATGGATTTCGTTGCTCTTCCACTTAGACAACTTGATTTTTTCTGGGTTTTGTTTTTTCACAGGCCAGGAGCAGCTGATAAAGGACCTGGTGATGCTACCAGTGCGCGCAGACACCCTCAGCATGCAGAAGAGGCGGATAGAGCTGGAAAGGAAGCTCTCCCAGATAGAAGAGGCCATCAAAATTTTCTCAAGGCCCAAAGTCTTCATCAAGCTGGACTCCTGAGCCAGTGGGGCTGGGTGTGTTGTGCTGCTCTGTGTGAATATCCTTCATCGCTGGAAGGGACAATTATCACTTTGGGAGGGAAGGAGAGGAAGGCAAGTTCAGGACCATGGGCCCACACAGGTGCCAATACAATGCCCAACGTGCAGGTGGTGCCTCTTGCTCACGGTCCAGTGCTGTGTCTTGTCCATGGAAAAGGGAGGGAGATACCCTAATACACTCTTTGCTCTGTGGTTGGAAGAACCTGTGTCTTGGTGCTGCTTGACTTCTCAGAGATCAGCTCTCTGCTCTGGATCCATGGCATCACCTCTTATTTTCCCATTTTTTTCCCACTTCTAGAAACTGGTAGGAGGTCTCCTGTGCTGCTGCCTGTGGTGTTCCTTGTCCCCTTCTTTCTCCTGAGCTGGGCCATGATCATGTCTCATTCTGGACACATTCGTGTCTGCACAAAACCCTCGTGCTGTACATCTGCCATGTGTGCCCCAGTCCTGAGCACTGATGCATCCTGCTCACGCAGCTGGTACCTCTGCACCCTCCAACCTGCTGGCTGGGCTCAGCAGCTCAGGGACAGCTTGAGGACAATAAAGAGGTGCAGAGCTTCAGTTCTTCTGCCCATGGAAGAGCTGGGCCGGATGCAGGGGGATCTGGCAGGGTGTCTGGAGAAGCCTTTGTTGTCTGTGGGGCAGGACATGCTCCAGTAAAGCACTGTTTCCCTCTTTCGGTGTGTGTACAGCTCCCAGTGGGCTCAGCAGGGCCTGAGGAGTAGTGGGCAGCGGAAATCAGCAGCATTGATGTAGTACAGGCAGGGGGAGAGCCGTGGGTCCTGGTCCCACTTCCTGCAGAAGCCCAAAGTGTCCAGGGAGGTTAGGTTTCGCTGGGCTGGGCTGCTGGGATGTTGGTGGTGGACTCGGAGTGGAGAATGTGCAAAGTCCTGCCAGATCTCGGTCCACAGGCTGGCAGAACAAGCTCGCTGCCTCCTTACCTTCAGATGCCACATGGGGACCTGTGCAGACCTTTGCAGGGATCCTGCTGCATGAAGCGTAGAAAGATATAAGCTAGAAGGGATCACTGGTGTGCTTGGTCCATCTCCTGCTCAGTGCAGGGCCAGCTCCACAGCTTGGGACCTTGTCCAGCTGGGTTAAGAGAATCTCCAAGGATGGGGTTGCCACCCTCCCTTGCTGGGGCTCTCTCCCCGGGCTGTGCCACCCTCAGGGGGAGTACTTTTTCTCCTGAAGTCCCATCAAAATTTCCCTTATTGCAGCTTGTGCCTGTTGCCTCGTCTCCTGTCACTGTGCAGGGTGGGGATGCTGTGCATGGTTGCCCCAAGCAGGTGCCTTCTTGCCGGGGGTTACTCCATCCCGGGCAGGATTTTGCAGGGTGGGGATGTTGCAGAGTGGTCCAGCCCTGCCCGCGGCACCTGCAGTGCCCTGGGACGTCAGGGGCCGATGCTGCTGCCGAGGGCCGGGGAAGCTTTTAGCACTTGAGGGCTGGAGGAGGTGAGATGCCAACTGGAAAAATCACCCCACGCTTCCCTGCGCTGCCTTCAGGGCAAACAGGCTGAGCTGGCTGGATGAGAGCGGCTCTGAGAGCAGCTGGGGGCCGCAGGCACCAGTCCCCGTGCACCTCCCTGCCCTAAACAAGTCTGGAATAACCAGCCCTGCTGTCTGTTTTGCTCTCTCGCCTGTCTGGGCCGTGGCTGTGTACCGTCAGTGTCACCCCGCTTGGGAGCCTCGGAGCTGCCAGCCTCAGTCCTTGCTGTTCTCCCTGCCTGCCCCGGCAGGGCTGCGGCTCCAGACGGACAGTCAAAACCTGAACAGTTGGTGCCATCCCTTCAGACCCTGAGAGCTGTGGGTCCTCCTCCTCCTCCTCACCCAGTCCCACCCCGTGCCCTTGAGAGCAGTGCCGATGAGAGGACCCTGGGTTTGTAGGACCCTTGGCAAACAGGCTGGTAGAGCCGGCGCAGTCAAGCCCTCGGCACTAAACCAGCATTGCCCCATGGGAGCCAAGCCAGGGCACCTGGCACCATCTGCGCTCGCTTCCCATGGGGTTTAATCCGAGGGCCGTGGGAGAGCCCTTATGCCATGAAGGGTCTGGCACTGTGCCGGTGCCCTTGGTTCCTGAGCACCTGTGTCCAGCTCAGGCGAACAGGCTGGAAAAGCACTGCCCTCAGGTGCGCTCTACCTGCCGGACCTTGTGCCTGGGCTGCTTCACCAGCAAATGTCGCCAGTGGCCACGGCAGGTTGGGGCAGAGGTGTTGGTGCTGGCGCTGAAGGTTGATGCTGCAGGAGATGTGGTGAGAGGGGGCAAAGAACTGTGGGGATGGCCAGCCGTGATCTGGCCAGGCCTGTTCCTAGCCAGGACAGCACAGGAGGAGGAGAAGCTGTTACCACTGTGGGTCCAATGGGGCCCAGCAGCACCTTCCTGCTGGGGTGTTGCTCTGTCCCTCCCTATGGGCAGGAAGATACTGGTCTGGAGCTGGGCCAGGCCAGCAGCAAAGCGAAGGCCAAAGCCACTGTCAGCCCGGCACTTCAGTGCTGGGAGAGGGACTGAGGGCGCCAGGAGCCCCAGGTGAGCAGGAAGGGTGGGTATGCCCCCCCGAGCTTGGGCCAGCCCCAAGCTGGAGAAGGATGGAGTTGCTCCAGCCCCAGCAGCGTTTACTGGGGCTGAATGACAGCCAGGGTGCTGCTGCCAGCCCAGGTGCCACCCAGCTCCCTGCAGGTGTCACCGGGGTGTCCCCTGTGTAGCGAGGGCACTGCAGCAGAGATAAGGTGGGAACCGGGCGGGGGGCCAGGCAAGGCTCATTGCATCAGGCCACCATGCCAGGCTCACTGCCCAAAACAGCCTGGACACATGGTGTGGGACAGGGACATGCAGGGGGAGGGACATGCCCCAGTGTCCCTCCAAACTCCCTGTTCCTCCCTGCAATGGCTCTCGATGGGGTTGCCCAGTGCAGCAGCGAAGCCACGACGTGCACCACAGTCAAGGGTGCCGCTCCCAGGCACTGCCTTGTGCACGCAGGGCCGGGGTCCCCATCCCGTCCCCCTCCTCCCAGGGGATCTGGAGCGCATACATCCGTGGCAGGATAGGCCACGGTGTGTGGGACAGGGCAGTGGGGCTGGTGGGGGATGTGCCTGTCCTGTCCTGCGGCACTGGGGCTGTTTGCTGTCCTGGAGGGGGCTGTTCCCCACGGCTGTTGGGGTCCAGTCCCTGCAGTGACGTGAAGCAGGGACAAGCAGGGTGCTTTCTAGAAAAGGTTTTACTGTCCGTTGCAATATATTAATTGATGATGCATATTTTGATAAAACAAATTAAAAAAACCCACTTGTTTGGAAGGAAGGGGAGGGAGACAAGGGGGCTCAGAGGGGCAGTGCCTGGCGGGAGCCGGTGCCGCAGCGGGGCTCCCGGGGATGCAGGTGGCGGGAGAAGGCAGCGGGCAGCCCCGCTCCACCCCTGCCCACCGGCCCTGTCATTGCCCCGGTGCCCATGACCAGCCTGGCTGCGCGGAAACCCGGCTGGCCGCCAAGGGTGGCACGGGACCCTGTGGCTATAGGGTGAGGAGGGTGCCGTCCTCCCGCCCACTGCCCCGGCCAGGGCTGCCGTCGTGGCTGCAGAGGGACTGCAGGGAGCCCCGCGAGCTGTGCGGGGACAGGCTCCGCTGGAGGGGTTCATCCGCGGGGCCCCCGTTGGGGCAGCCCCCAGGGATGTAGTGGGGTGCGCTGTCGCTCTCGATGACCAGGTCACCCTCCTCGTCACTCTCGGCCGTGCTGTAGTTGCTCAGGTACTGTGAGGCTGGGCTGGGGGTCTGCTGGCTGGGGGTGCTGTCCGTAGACATGCCCGAGCTGCCCGAGGCCTTGCTGCTGCGGATGACGTTGTTGCGCTGGTTGGCCGGCTTGACGGTGATGATGAGGTTGTGGCTATTGGCCACCATCATGTCTGTCACCTGGTCCAGGGACTTGCCGGCCACGTCAATGCCGTTGACCTCCAGGATCTCGTCGCTCACCGCCAGCAGACCCGTGCTCTCGGCCAAGCCGCCCTTCACCAGGCGGGAGATGAAGATGCCGGGCACCTTCTCGACCCCCTGCGGGGCCACGCGCACACTGACGCCATCGCGGATGTAGAAGCCCAGCGGCTTGTCAGAGCCGTGCTTGTGGAGCCGCACACGGCGGTGGGTCTCGGGCAGGATGTCCACGTCAATGATGGAGGAGATCTGGCGGAAGTCCTGGGGCATGCCGATGAGGAGGTGAGGCTTGGCACGGTAGTGCGCGGGGCGCAGCAGCCCCTTCTTCTTCCGCTGCAAGGAGTTTGAGGCGAAGACACCGGCATCAGACTCTGCTGTAGGGAGCAAGGGAGAACACAGGTCAGGCACCGCAGCTGCCCAGTGATGCAACAGTGTGCCCTTGGCTCCCAGGTGTTAGGGGAGCCGGCGGGAGAAGTGCCCTGCTCACAGGTCTCACTGGCTCTCCTCCCCGGAGCATCACCCCGGCTTTTCCTGCAGCCTGTCTCCGCCAGGCCCATCTCCTGGGATTACCCAGTGTACACAAGGCCAGGATTAGTGGGATCGAGGCAGTGATTCAGCCTTAATCACACTTTAAGCCAAACTCTGCAGCTTAACACTAGAGCTGCCAGCCCTGAGGGCCTGGGAGCTGCGGCTGTGCCCCAGTTTGGGGAGGGGGAACTCCCCCCCACATGAGGTTCCCCCGCTGCATGAGGGGGTGCTGTGGCAGCAGCCAGCTTCCTGAGGGCAAGTCCGGCTCCATGAGACAGCACCAGAGTCTCTTGTCCCCACTGGGCCAGGGCCATCGCTGGCATGGGATGGGGATGGCTGCAGCTGTGTCCTGTGGAGCCCTGCCATCCCCAAGGATGGAGACTCCCCACCTCCTGGAGACCCATCCCAGGGCTGTAGCGTCCCCAGGGCCCCTGAACATCCCCAACTGTGATTTGTGCTGCTGTCTCTTATTCCACCATCTGGTGCCACCACAGAGGGTTTGACCCCATCCTCCTTGACCCTGCCCCAGGGCTGCTCCGTGGGGCCCAGCTCTGCCACGTCCCCTCCTTGGCCGCATTCACCACGTGCTGGGGAGCATCCCCTGGGCCCTCTCTGGTTTCTCCCCATCCCTTTCCACCAGGGGCCGAGGGGTGAGATCCTGGCCACTGCATTGCCGGCACGTTCCCCACGGTGCCCCCAGCCAGCACCCGGACCCTGCTCCAGCCGCAGGGGAGCTGGGGATGCCCCCAAGCCCAGGGGACGTGGGGTTTCTCCCCAGCCAAGCCAGCCTGCCAGGGCTCCTAGGTTATAAATATCTCCCTGCACACACAGCCTGGCATATTTTTAGCTCGGGGAAGGGCGGTGGAGGCTTTCCCACAGCTATTTCAGTGCACAGCTCCTCTCCAAGGGGCACGGAGCAGCTGGGCCAGGCAGGTCCAGCACCCCATGGACAAGCCCGCCGGTGTCCCTGGCAATGTGCTGGCCTTTCCCCTGCCCTTCCCGTGAGCCAAGCCCAGCCATGGAAGGCCAGCGCTGCCGTCCCCAGCCAGGCTGCTCTGCAGGGACGGCTTCACCGTGTGAGGTGACAGCACAGAGAGGAACCAAGCTGCAGCCTTTGCTTTTTGACCCCCTGCGGCAGGACTGGCTGCCACGGAGCCCACCATTGGGTGCACACCTACGTACACATGCGTGTGCATGGCTCCCCGTGCCCGGCGTGCGAGAGAGGCTCTGCAGCCGCATTCCTTACCGACCCGGACTGGTTCAACGACAGCCCAGCCCCGGGATGACCTGGATCCATTTTAAATCAGCTGTGACTCACCCAGGGCTTGCTCCTGGCCTCTCCACACACCTCCCGCGGTGCTGCCGGCCCCGCAGCCCCTCTCCTGCGGGCACAGCTGGGTGCTGGGGCTCGCAGGCACCATCTCCTTGCCCTCCTTATTGTGCTGCCCACGGTGCCAGGGCTTCAGCTGTCCACTCTCCGTACTGTGCCGGCTCGGCATGGTCACTCATGGGCCCTTGCAAGCTTTTCCCAGCAGCAGATGAGGTGGCTCTTGAGAGCAGGAGCAATGCTCCCGCAGCAGTCCCGGCACAACCAGCCCCACGCTGGCTCCCCGTGCTGCAGCCTGGGTCTGGGCATTGGCCCAGTGCATCACCCCGATGCAAGAGCCCAGGAAAACTGGCATAGCAGCCAGGGCTGGCCACTGGCATCACCCCTCGCCCAGGGACTTTATACCAATAGCATAAGCTGGAAACACGGAGTTGCACCGTGACAGGGAAACGGGGGCTTTTAGGTCGGGCTCCAGCTTTGTGCACTGCTGCTTGATGGTGCTACTAAAGAGAAAGCCTCAGTGCTGCTAAACCGAGCAGGATGGGCTCATCTCCCTGACGAAGAAGAGACCTACCCAAGGTGTTTGTTGCCGAGAGGCTTTCATCCTCACTGGGACGCTGCTATCATGGAGATTTCATGCCCCTGCGTGAGGAAGTTGCTCTCCGGGAACACACCACTGCGGTCAGGGCGAGCCCCTGGGCTGCCGGGGAGGAGACGAGCCTCCTCCCACCACCAAAAACTCTGCAGCACCCGGTACCCTGAGAGCTCTGCCAAAACAATGGCTGCCACCGCCTCAGGGCAGGGAGCCGATGGGGCTCTCAGCGCGGCACTCACGGGAGCAATGCGGTGTTTTCCGGGAGCCCACGCAAGCCCGGCTGGAAAATGCAACTTCAAAGGGGTGAATTGGGAGGATTTGCCTTTGCTTGCTGGGATGCACGGGGCCAGGCTGGCATGGGTGCCTTTGCCATGGGGAAGGGCTGTCAGGGAGAGCCTGTATGGGTGCCACGGCCCCAGTGGGGCTCTGGGAGCCTCCTGGTGCCGCCATCTCCAGTTCCGTCCACCATAGCGGTGGCTGACAGGTATGTGACTGGCTGCCACTGCCACTGGCACAGCCCAAACGTGGAAGCAGTGATACTGTGGGATGTGGCTCATCTCCCTTGATGTGGAGGATGGATCCGGCACCCTTCTCCAGCTCCCACTTACCCTTCTTCTGGATGATGACCCTGAGGAGGGGGTTGGCGGAGGACAGGGCTTTGTGGTAGTTGTCATCGTTGTTGATGGGCAGGAGGTCGCCATGGACATCCGTGTAGCCCAGGAGCACGTCCACCCGTGGGATCTGGTGCACCGTCTGCAGAAGGCGGTAGAAGTCCTGGAAGCTGCCTGCACCAGAGCGCTTCATGGCAAAGCGGCGAAATTCGGCATCGAACTGCGGAGGAGGAGGAAGGGGGTGAGGCTGGGCAGGGCTAGCTAGGGCCAACAGGACAGATGCAGGCAGGGCACGGTGCAGAGCTGCCCTGGGGCAAGCAGAGCCAGGCACTGCCGGCTCCAGAGCCGCAGCAGCACCAAGGCAGCAGCACCCATTGGCCGGAGTCCATCCCAAAAGCAAAATAAAAGGAGCAGAACCGTTTTCCTGCCTGAACACCGAAGTGACGGGGCAGAGAGGTGTCCACGCGGCAGAGGAAGGAACCTCCGGCTGTACCGCCAGCCACGGCGGGCACCATGCTGCCGGGAGGCCCATCCCTGCGACACAGGTGCTGCCGTAGCACCTGGTGAGCAATGGCATTAATTATTGCCTCCTTCAGTCACGACGAAGGGGAAGCCAATTAAGAACAGGCTGAGGAACACTGCGAGGATCGCGCTGCCTGAGGGGGGATCACACCCCGGCTGTCGGGGCAGGCGGCGGCCAGTGTGCGCCGGGAAGGAGGGCACCGCGCACCCACCCCGCCGGGTGCCCCGGTCAGGCAGGGGCACAGCTGGGTGAGCACACAGCTGGACAAGGGTGCAGGAGGAGAGTGCGCACATCTGGATGAGCGCAGGGCTGGGTGGGCACAGCTGGGCAAGGGCACACACCCGGGTGAGAGTGTGCCGGGTGAGCGCACATCTGGGCGAGCAGGCACATCTGGGCGAGCGCACAGCCGTGCGAGTGTGTGTGTCTGGGCGGGGGAGTTCATCCCTTGCTGGGGGCGCACATCTGGGTGATGGCGTAGCCGGGGGGTGTGCATGCCCTGGCGAGCGTGCACATCTGGGCGAGAGCACATCTGGGCGAGCCGTGCACCCAGGGTGACCGCGCACCCAGCACGCCCGCACCGGCGGAGCCATCCCGCACGCCGGGGCTGGCGGCACCGCGCCCCGGCGAGGCCGCACGTCTGGCG
>NW_010972528.1:471092-473817 GCF_000737465.1 Haliaeetus leucocephalus
TTTTATCTGATGTTTCTGAGGAACCCGCCACACCGGCTGAAGGGGCCGTGACAACAGCACCATGAAACTCTTTTTAAAGCCAGACACCTAACAAGAGCAGTGCTTCCTACTAAGTAAATACGTTGAACCAAATCCCGAGAAGCAGCCCGGTTTGTCTGGATCACGCCGTCCTCTGATCCTTGCCCCATCCCGGCCCGCAGAGCAACCTTTGGACAGCACGATATTGCATCGGACCCTGGCATCACCACCCCGCCGGGCCTGCATAAGCTGGACTGCAGCTCCTGGCAGGCTCTTCCCCTGCGTCACCGCACCTGGGTGAGCAAAGGGAGCACGCCAGGCTGCGAGGCTGTGGGACACCTCCTTGCGTACTGGCAAACTCTCCGCCGGCTGTTCCTGCTGTGCTGAGTGATTGCCATGCGGTGAAAATGAGCCTGACCGCACACAGAGCTGTAAACTCATCAGCCGTTTCCTTCCCCCCCCCGCCCCCATTTTTTTTTTTTAAACCGAGTAATTGTGTTGAGGTCAGGGAGATAATCCTGATTTACACCAGGGTTAATGTTTACGCAGGCACCGCTGACAAAAGAAGCTTGCAGCCCTTCATCTCCAATTTTGGTAAATCGGAGTTAATTGTTCAGCAGGACGGTGGGGGTGACACGCTGGTCACACCTTCTGTTTTGCCCCGTGTCTACAGAGTGAGACCTGAGCTAAGCAGACAGTATCGGGGCAGGTATTTGTTTTGCCTTAGTACCAGGAGCTCTGAATCAGCCTCTGGGACGAGAGCACATGCTACCAAACGTCCAGACATGTCCACCGACTTCAGATCCACCGTTTCTTGGCTGCTTCGGGTGAGGGCAGCGAGGGCCTGGCTCTCTGGGGGGCTCAGCACCCCCTGACTTGGGGGGGGGCTGCCGAGGTTCCGCACGCAGGCTGGCGGGCCCCTTGGGAGGTCACTTCTCCACCCCCTGCTCAAAGCCAGGTCAGTGCTGGGTGCAGATAAGGTTGTCCAGCATGTTCCTGTTAGCAGGCGGTTTTCCCAGCAATGGCTAGGGCAGGGGATGGGCAGCAGGCAGCTCAGGCGAGCTATGCCCCCCTTGTCTGTGACAAGGCAGGATGGGTGCTGCGACTACAGCTGCTCACCTGGTCCAGGGGCCAGCAACGGCACAGGGAGTCCCAGCAAAATGCACACACAGAGCCTGAGAACCTGGTTTGACACCAGTATCTGCTCAGCCTTACCTTCTCCCTGCCACCCACGGGACCCCTCTGGGCACTCTGAGAAAAGGCTGCAACTGAGCGAGCAGCAAAGTCACCTTGACCTTAACAGGGGACATTGGCAAGGGCGGCCTTGGACACTGCATTTGTCTTTCCCTCTTTCACCGCTGTCAGGAGCTGCGGGACGCGGATCACGGTCCCTGCTGGCAGAGCTAGAGTAGCGGATAGCTCTGACAGTGTCTCCTCAGCTGGGTGGGGACCCAGAACTGAGGTTGGGGAGGGAAAGCCCACCTGAGTGCTGAGCCTGTTCAGGGACAGCCGAGGGCAGTGCAGGTGGGGAGCGCAGCCTCAGGTCTGAAGTGATTCCTGCTGCCACGGTGCTCATTGTAGGGAGGGATGCAACACAGGAACAGGCTCTGCTGGTGTTCTCCATCCTTGCAAGGATGTACCCTGGGAGCCACAAAGGGTTTGTCGGATGAGACATAGGCTCAGTTCATTTCTTTGTGATTCTATTTTGTTGGTGCCCAGGCAGCGATGCCCCGTGGCACAGCTCTTCCCCAGGAAGCTGCAAGGTGATGCATCCCCGTGGCGGAGTGTCTTTTCTGTTTCCAAAATCTGGTACTGGCTGCAAACTCACTGGTGCCTTTGGGCAACAGGTCTGGCTGCCAAGGAATGCTGAGCAGCTAATGAAACACACAGAGTAAATATGTGGTGCTGACAGATACAACTGACTTCTCACATTCCTACGATATTGTTTTAAAGTACACTAAAACCCCCTCCTGGTGCAGCAGGATCATTACCACTGTTTTTCCCGGTGTTGGATCACATCTCAAAAGAAAATGGGTATGTATGGGGAGGAGGACTCAGAAGCTGCTGTTCTACGTTTTTATGTTTTGGACTTTTTTTTGTCAGTGATAGTTTCTTGAGTTATCACCTTTCCCCAACACCCCTGCGTGCTCCTTTTGGCCTCACGCAGAAGCATGGTGTGTCCTGTCCCCACGAAGTCAGCAACAAACCTGTTGAAGTAGCTATGCAGATCCGGTAAAAAAAAAAAAAACATAGGGAAAAAGGCAATGTTTCACCTGGATCAGGCTGTGGATCCAGGGTGTGCAGGCCCCTCCCAGAGAGCTGTGCTGCTCCCGTGGGCGAAGGGGAAAGGGGAGAGCGAAGCCAGGGATCCCTAAAACCAGCGTTGCTGCCGAAGCTGATGCGTGGCGGAGCTTTCGCCTGCGCAGGGGACCGAGAGACGGCGATGAACGAGCCCTGCTGCAGAGCCCCTCTGCCTTCTGGGCCTGTGAGCACCAGAGATAAACCGGTGCCTGCGTTGCCGGCGGTTGGGCGCACGTTTCGGCGGCACGGCGGCAAGGCCGGAGCGGGCAGGAGCGGGCAGGCGGGAGGCGGTCTGGGTGTCTGAGGGAGAAGGTGCGGCAGAGCACCGGTTATGCGTCCCCCGCTCCCTGCCCGGTGCCGAAGGAGTGGCTGGGCCGGGCCCCGCGAGGCTGCCGGCGCTGCGGCC
>NW_010972528.1:474007-474634 GCF_000737465.1 Haliaeetus leucocephalus
GCCCGGCGCGGGCGGGGACAGCGGGACCGGGCCCCGCCGCCCCCGCAATAGCCGCCCGCCCCTCACGGCCCCGGCCCGGTGGGGCGGGATCACGGTCGCCATGGTGACGCTGCTCTGAGCTCTGGAGCCCCCGCCCCTCACCCGGCACCGCCCAATCAGCCCCTCCGTCTCCCGCCACCGCCCTCCCCCGGCCCCCGCGGGCGGGGCTCCGTCCCATTGGCCCACGTGGAAGCCCCGTCCCCCCGCTCCCGCCGCGGCCAATCGGTTGCAGCCACCGCGACCCTGCGGCAGGGCGGGGCGCGGCGGGCGCCTATAAAGTGCTCTGCGGGGCGGGGTGCCGGCCGCCCCCCTTCTGGTCCCGCCATGGAGGAGTCGCTGGCGCTGCTCGTCCGGAGCCCCACACAGCGGCACCCCGATCTGCGCCTCCGCGCCGCCCCCGCCTGGACCGTGCGCCGCCTCAAGGCCGAGCTGCGCCGCCTCGTACCCGAGGCACCGGTGAGTGCGCGACCCCTCGGCCCGCTGCACCGGCCCCTTCTCGCCGCCGCTGGGGTGCTGGGGTGGGTTGTGTGTGTGTGCGCGCTGAGTCCCCGCGGGGCGGCGGGAGCTGCCGTGGGGCTCCCGGGGCCG
>NW_010972528.1:474644-488183 GCF_000737465.1 Haliaeetus leucocephalus
GGCTCCTTCGGGGGCTGGTTCGGGGGGAGAGCTCTCGGCCCGTTGAGCGAGAGGCAGCCCCGCCTGCGCAGAGCGAGGGGACGGGGTTGGTGGGGAGGTCGGGCGGTGGAAATGCAGAAGTCTCTGACTTCCTTCTGAGTCACGGGGTTCGGTGCGGTAACGCCGTGGGTGCTCGGCCGGCGTTGCACTGCTGAGCTCCGCCGCACCCGACAGACAGCGTTTCAGCAGGGGGATATGCTTTTTTGCTCTCCTTTTCTTAGGAGCAAGGTGATTGCCCAGAAGCAAGATCAGCATGCTTTTGCCGACTGCTGGGATTCATCTGATGGGGTGTAACAAGTTTACTTGACACCACCTCCAGTGCTGATCAGATTAGGTGGCACTCCAAGCCTGTTTCTGAGAAACACAAAAAATGTCTGTTGGGACTGTAAAAGAGACAGCCTGTAACAAAGTTCTTGGCCAAAGGGGTGCTTTGTATCCTCCTGCTGATTTGGACCTCGGTGTTAGTAAGCTTGCGCTTCAGTATTCAGTTGTTCTCATCTCATCAGCTGAATTTAATGCGTGCAATTCCCTGTCTACCTGTGGTGGGTTGACCACACAAAACCATTACAGTACCTTAATGTGTGGGGTGCTTCCAGCTGTGTGCCTCTGCCCATCTGGCTGCAAGTTGTGTCAGTTGCTGCTTGCATGTGCTTGGTGGAGCAAGTCATCCTATTCTTTGTTTTCTTTCAAAGCCTGAAGAGGACCAGAAGCTGATTTATTCTGGGAAGCTGCTGCTTGATCATCATTATCTGAGAGAGTTGCTGCCAAAGGTATATAAAAAAATCCTTTATGATGTGCTGAAATACATCCAGAAAAGAGATTGTTTTTTTAACATGTGTTCCTTTATATTTTAGCATGGGGAGTTGCATGCTCTTCATTTGGTATACAACTTCAAGACTCCCGCAAATGTGCAAGAAACCAATGCAGAGGTACTTGTACTAAGTTAGCATATTAAGCTGAATCTTGGGGTTGTGACTGAAAATCAGAAGTGTTGAATGGCTATTTTAAGGTTCACTGGTACTGCAGATTTTTCCTAGTAGTGCAATGGCAGTATTTTGTGATAATTTGTTTAGGAATGTGTGAATGTATTTGGATTAAGCCAAGTAAAAAATTGACTCTACAGTTCATCAGTAAAGGTTCTTGTGGCTTCTGTTAAGAAATATCAAAAGTATAATCTAGTTGTAACACACAGCTCAAAGAAGAAATGCTTTCTGGTAAATTCAGTTTTATTAAATAGAATGTGACTTGTCATGTCCCAGCCTTTTCTGGACAGAGGCTGTGCTTGTGGGCAGATGACGTGGTAGTTAAGGTGGAAGTGGTTCTGATCTGTGTATGGGGGTGTGGGGAAGGAAGAAGGCAGTTAGCTGAAGACATTTTGACTGCTCTCATTAATGACAGCCTGTAGAGCAGAAGCCAAAAATCAGCCTTAGTGCTTGAAGTGAGCACTTACTGGTCTTAAGTGCAAATGGCCAAAACCAATTTTTACTTTCAAGTGGATGTGCTAATGTGTCTTAGAGGTGTGTTTATATTGCCCATTACAGGCAATCTGAGCTTATCCTACCCATGTTTGGTGGTTGCTAGATGTGAGCCAGTTTTGGTCTGGATATTATACAGAGGTATCACCACAGAACAGCTCCTAAATTCTATGTACAGCAGTTTGTGTATGCAGGTACAAACTTATCATAGCTAAAAAGTCAAGCTTGAGTGCAGTTCCTTCTATTTCTTCCAATTACATTTTTATAACAAAATGGGACCTGACTACATGCATAAAAATGAATAAATATAGGTGTAGATCTGGTGAAGGTGAAAAGTAACATTGAGTCAGTTTTAGATGCCAGTCATTTTTTAAGGAACTTTACAATACCGATGGAGGTGCTTGTGGTATGTTGCTCCAGAGCAGTGTCAGAACTGTGTAGCAGTTATAAAATTGGAGCATATTCTGTGTGGCATAACCTTCTTGCTTCAAGCTTGTGTAGTGTCTCAAATAAACCTCATTAACTGCATTGTTGTCCCTAGGTTAAAGCTGATGAGCCAAAGTTACCATCAGAAGCTAGTCAAGAACCATCTGTATCTTCCTCAGATGGTGAAAGACTGAGATGCTCTTCTGGTGGCCAGTCTTCAGCAGAGGCCAGTAACAGGTAAATACAATTTTTACGTACATCACCAGGATTTTTAAAATGTTGGGTTTGTGATAGATGCCAGCTCCTTATGCCACACATGCTGTCTTAAGTCCATAGAATATGGGCCAAATATGATGAGGTTATATATAAAAGCTTTAGTGGACATGGAAGAAGCTAAAGGAAAGTGCACTGGTCTGTTAGTTGAAAATGTTCCCTTTATTCATGTGGGTAAAGAGATGTCTTTAATACTCTAGAAGGAAAAATTAGGCTTGCATTTGGATGCACAAAATGGCAGAAGCTATTTACGTTGTCCTGTAATAAATGACTCTTGCAGTTTGTCCAGTATTTGCTAATGAATGTGTTCAACTTTTGATCAAGGCTGGAAACAACTTGGCATCCCTTCCAAAGTGTGGCTCCTGGCTTCTCTGCTTATACAACCTACAGCATGCTTCAGATGTCCTGGTTTCAGCAGATTTATGCAAGACAATATTACATGCGATAGTAAGTTTTCTGTCAAAAGCTACCAGTAGGAAGTAGAAACTAACACAAGGGTATAGAGAGCTTCTGGCAGTTCTTCCTCTCTTGACGGTGGTTGGAAGACACTTTTTTGTTGTAACTTACACTGAATGGTGTGGGAATGTACCTCTAACTGTATGTGGTTCTTGGCTTCCTGTTCAGGCCAGTGGTTTTGAATCTTGCAACAAATTGCAGATCTCTGATCCTCTTGATTGGGAGGGCAGGTGTCTGTAGAGTAAATGTAATTCTGCTGATGAGCCTTAGCTCTTCACCAATTTTTTTTGACTGCTTAAAGTAGCTCACAGAGCACTGACTGAAAAATGGTGACAGAGGTAAAGCTGAGAATTGCAGAAGCCTTCTAGACTACCTTTTGATTGTTCTAAAGAATTTTTTTGCAAAGTGTTGAAATTTTTGTTCATAAAGTGGAAGGTGCTGGGTTTGACTTGCTGAAGTCACTACGCAACTGTTGGCATGGGTAGAGCTAAAACTTGTTTTTAACCCTTCCATAGCCTCTAAACTTGATGCTTTTGACTTGCATGTGATCTGACTTTAAGTATAAAGATGGACAAATTTTCAGTGCCTGTGTTAAGTGTGAAAGGATTTGACTAAGCCTTATTCTGTACTTTGTGTTCTCTGGTTTCAGCTTGGCTTCTACTGCTGCATTTACTGACCCGTCCCATGCACAACGTTCTCCAGAGATACCGGTGGCACCAGTGACACCTCCAGCTCCTCTCCCAGACCCATTTCCTGCACAAAATCAGCCTGGAAACCAGAACGCTGCTGCCCAGGTTAATGCAGCAGCCAACCAGAACTTGCGGATGAATGCCCAAGGGGGTCCCCTCATGGAAGAAGAGGAGGAGGGTGGCAATCGAGATTGGTTGGACTGGCTCTACTCAGCAACACTGTTCTATGTTTTTGTCAATGTTATCTATTTCTACTCCAGTGTCAGCAGATTCCTCCTGGTTATGGGTGGCACTGTTCTGATGTATCTGTAAGTAGATGGTATTAACTATTGTATTCAGAAAGGTTTCACTGAAGTACTGAGCTCTGTACTGTGGTCAGCTTTCTGGCAGTTGAGCTTCGCATGACTCTTGTACCTGGAAAGGGTAAACCACGCCTCTATCCTGGTATAACTTGCTACTTAGCAAAAATATGAGTGTAACCTATGCCTGGATTAAATGAAGAATGGGTGATAGTGGGTGATCTTACCTGATTTTTGTAGTAAAGCTTTGGGTGTGGCTGGCTTTCTTTTTAAAAAACTACTTGAAACCTAAGCAGCTCTCAGTGTAAAGCCCCAGCAGTTTGGCAGGTGTAGAGCAGACTGACCTGTAGGTTCAATGTAGTAAATGACAGTTGCTTGCTGGGAAACCAGTGTTTGAAGTCTGGGAAGAGGATCTCACACCTGCTATTTAAGTCCTGTACCCATGCAGGTTTTTTCTGCTGTGTGTTGCTGCTCTGGAGAGCAGACCAAGCTAAACTGAATGCAGTGTCCTGAATTGCCTTTGAGCCTCTTTAGAGGGGGGAAAACTTGGGATAAATCTTAAAAGCACACTAAAGATAATGGACCCTCAGCTGACATGCTTGGGCTGTCTTGTCTGAGAGATAATCTGTTCTCAAATTCTTTGATCACCAGTGAAACAAGTGATGTAGGCCTCTGAATTCCTGTTGGTAGGTCTAAGAGTTGAAACTGGAAGCAGCTCAAATGATCAGCTCTACTAACCTCTATGCAGACTTGGAGAGTGAAGGTTAATCGCTTAATGAAAAGTCCTTAAATTTTCCTATTGATAATTCCAAAGGGTAACTTTGAACAGCTTCTATTGTGGGTTACAAGGTGCAGGTGCTGTAGAGATACAGACCTTCTGAGAAGGTCCATATGGCCTGTTATGTTTTGGTAACACAGTACTGTGTTTTGCATGTTCTTTGTTGTGCCCTTTTTTAGGGTGGGCACAGAGAAGTTACCCAGGGGTGTACATAATGTGGTAAACAAGCAGGCTGTTTGTACCTCTAGCAGCATGCTAGATACAAACCTGGATGAAGTACTGTTCATGTTGAATGCGAGCAGATGCTCAGTTTTCCCTTCACATCTCATGGTTTGCTGCTAACAGGAGGCTTTGAAAGTACTTAACTGGGTCAGGGCAGAAAGACCTTAGTATTCTGAACTTGCTGTCTACAGCTCTGAGCAGTCAGCAGTCAAATGCTACTTGAACTGTGTTGGTGTAACAGGAAGGAGTAATGTTTAAGCAGTATTAATAAAAATCTATTGCCTTCCCCAGGCACCATGTTGGATGGCTTCCATTTAGACGAGGACCACTTCAGCCCTTCCCAGGCAATGTTCCTCCTCAGGCTGCTATAAACCAGGACCAGAACAATAACTTACAGGTATTGTCTTGCTGTTTTTTAAACCATGAGCCTGAAACCCTGTGAAGTTTTACTTGGAGTTTACCAATTCCATCTAGTAGCAAAAACTTTTCTCTAAACTTCTGTCAGAAACTATCTTCCATGGGGGACTAACTGTCAGCCTGAGTCTTCCTCTGGTGTAGCTGATTCCTCTGTTCTACAAAATAGTTCAGGCTGGATGTTGTTGTTTGGTTGCTTCTGTTCTTTAAGATGTTGTAATGAATGGAGAGCGGCCTGTCACAGGCTGAACAGGTTCTGTAACTGAAGACAGGGATTGGACTACCTCAGTGGTAGGATTTGAGTATGTAAGCAATCTGAGTCTTGCATTTCAAGCTGACACTTCTGGTTGATGTCAGTGAAAGTTAATTAGTTGTAAATACATACATTGTTCACCTGATCTGGTGCTTCATGTTTGTCCTAAACAGTGCTTGTAGACACGTGGTGTGAGTTAACCAGTAATACTAGTGTGCAGCTTGGTTTTTTTGACTTTGTGGTTGTCTGGGGATACTTGCAAGCTTTTTATGTTCTGACAGTGACATCTGGGTAACAAACCATGCTGTTTGACACCTGATTCTTCTAATGCATTTCTGAAATGATCTCATTTACCAAATATCCTTTATTTTGGCAGGGGGAAAACGCAGGCAGAGCAGATGAATCTGAGGCATCTCCGGATGAGGGACAAGTTTTACAAGAACTGCAGCAGGCTAACCCTTCATATATGAGCACAGCATGGGTTTTTTTCAAGACTTTCTTTGCATCCCTTCTTCCAGAAGGGCCTGGAGTGACCCACAACTGACTTGTCACTAGTCTACTTGTCTGAAATGCCAATGGGCTTTAGTCTACCTGAGCAAATTGGATACCAACTCCAAACTAGGAGTGAAAAGTGGATGGCACTTCCTCTGGCTCTTGCTGACCAAGCAAATGAAGCTACAAGAAGCCTTAAGTCTTTATGGCCTAGAGGCTAAGATGCTTGCCCTCATTCCAAAGGACTTTGTTCTGTAGCATTTATTAGGCATCTATGTAGAGGCTTGGCGCTGTAAACCTGTGCACTAAATGCACAGGCTCTAAGCAGGTGTGCAAAAATGTTAGAGAAGCAAATTGCTTCTTCTGTGCAATGTGATTCCTGTTGGAATGTTTCAAATGCTATTTAAATTACACTGAGTGTAGGATCTCAAAAAAAAAAGCTAGATATGCATTAGTAGATTTTTAGGAAAGACCTATTGTTAAATTGCTTCAACAATAGTTTAAACTTTCTGTGTAAATATTTTCCTATGAAGGATGTGTGGTGCAATTTCCTTGTTGGACGAAGTGGAGGACTGTAAGATGGTGACCTCTTGATAAGCAATTACCTCAGTGGAGTTGCAGGCTAAATTTCATGTTGCCAAATTCAGACAGTTTAAACTCAAGGCTTAATTTCCCCCCCGCCAAATCATGGGAGAAGAGTAAGTGTGTTCAGCTCTATCTAGCAAGAATTTATGCAAGATATAAACTTTCACTGCTTTTGGATGCAAAGCTAAAGCAGTCTAATGTCTTTCAACTTTTCAACTTTGATGCATTCTCACTCCAGAGCAACTGTCCTATATTACTTCATTGTGTTCCCTTTAATTTCTGATATGGCTAAGGGCTTTGATTCCAATAAAATTTGCAGGTATTTATATCCATGCTTGTATATACTCTACAGCAATCAGAAGACTACTTGTGCAAAGCACAGGATGTGCTCTCACCTTGTTTTTATTGAAAAGTCATGATAAATTAGTTGGGGTATGAGGGGAAAAGATACTTGCAGAGCCTTAAACTTGGCTCCTTGCCTAACTGTACTCTTCAGCAACCTTTAGCATTTAAAGTGCCTTGGATAGCTTGTAGTTTGTGTTTGCTCACTGAAAGCTGCTGGCACAAAGACCATAGACATCTTGAAGCAGGTAATTCTGCAGGCATTTGGAAAGTTTGGAGTTTGACCCCTTGAGCCCTGTGTGTGACTCCCAGTGGCATTGCAATGCATTATCTTGGCTTGGGGATTTAACTTGGCTTAATGTGCTGTCTAGGAACAACAGCTACTCATGAAACCTGTAATGCTTTTCCTCATTGCTACCTGCAGTTGGCAAAACTGTTTGTTTAGGAGTGTCTTGTCAGGGCTAACATGCATGAGTTGGTACAAGCAGTTGTAACAGCCTAACAGGTAATGCTTGATCTTGCCACTTCAGATCAGACTGTTAGGTTAGACATGGTTTGTTGGTGTTATCTGTGGTAGCAAGTTTAATCTTAGTGATGTGTTTTTTCTGGCTTTGAACAACAATTTCCTTTCCAAGCCTCTTACCAAGTAGTTTCTCTGCCACATCTTCAATTTGCTGCAGGCTTGGGGAGGATGGGTAGGACAGCAGTAAAATTTAGCAATAAAGTCTTTAAATGCTTAAATGAAGTAATTTGAGAGGAGGTGGGCTTTGTTACTTTGGGTATATTCTGCATAAGCCTTTGAGGCTATTCTTGGAGGTAGTGTCCCCTCTTTTTTGCCTTGCTAGTGGTAAGTCTACCTGTGCTTGGCAGTGCCTTTTGTGGATGATGGACTTTTTTTTCTTCAGGGCGTATCTAATCATTGCTAAGGTGTCTTGGCAAAGTGCCCAAATCAACTGAGATGTGCCTGGGCCCAGTCTTGGGAGGAGAGGGCATTTCTTGGCAGCCAGAAAGAAACTGTTTTGGTATGGTTTAGGCAATGAGCACTGAGTGCTGGACTACTTATGAAAAGTCTAATCTGAGAAGTTGCCAGAGATAGCAGAACATCTGTTGTTGTCTTGAGGCTTTTGCTACTCCCATAAGCAGGCAGATTGGTTTAAAATTAGCTGGAAAACTAATTAAGCATAGCTAATGCCACTGGGGGATGTAGCGAGGCTGCTGGGCCTTAGAGAAGGTTTCCTTAATGGCTTAGTGAAATGCATACCTCTCTTTGCCATTGGGGTGGAGGGAAGCTGTGACTACAACAGAGGACACTGCACAAATAATGTGAAAGTAAATACTGTAATTCTGCAGAGGCAGCTGCCAGCACTGCACCTGGGAGGAGCACTGGGAAGCAAGAGAGCAGTGTTTGACTGAGGGCTCCAAGCAGCAGTGACTCTGAGCCAGCCTGGTGTTACATGGAGCTGAGAGTGTGGCATAGCCCTAACTCCTGTTACTAATTGTGAAGCAGTGAAGGCCTCAGCTTTGCCTGAGACAGCCTGGGAGCAAGCGGGGATGACTGAGGTGTGGGAGCAGTGGAAGGAACTGAGGCAGCTCAGCCTAGAGGAAGGTCAGTATAAACAGTGAGGTATGTAAATAGTGGTGGCAGGAAAGGGGATAGAGCCTGTGTGCCAGCTGTGGGTGAGGCTGAGCATGGGCCTTAGGTTACTTGAGGGAATTTAGGTTAGACATCAGGAAAAAATGAGCCTTCAAACTTCCAGAGCAAGGCTGCTGAAAAAGTATAGGAATCCCAGAGAGGTCTTCTGGGAATAACATGACCCTGTGCTAGGACAGAAGTTGCAGAGAACAGAAGGGGCCTCGAGGCTATGAGTTTAGGAAGCTGGGTTTTTGTCCTGGCTCACACTTGAAGCTGTGTGATTCTGCTGCTAGTTCAAATCCTCTTCATGCCTGCAAGCACAGCTGCATGCAAGTGTACTAGTGCAGAACAGCTGTAGCTGACATACCTGTTGAGCTATGGGTATGCTGTGCAGGGCTTCCCTGAAAGCAGGTGGGTTGTGCAGGTGGTGATGGCCCACAGGGTGGCTAAGTGAGCAGCAGAATAAAACCAGCTTCTCTGCTGCTTTGTCTCCTGATATCCTCTGGCAGCTTACCCCATTTGAGAGCAACTCTGTCCTTGCTGGAAAACAAGTCAAGGCAGAAATGTACAGTTTGTCTTCTCAGGCATTTTTCTTCTTGCTTACTTGAGGAGTCATTGAAGTCCTCTTTGTCACCAAGGGTGTGCTCCTGATAAGCTGTGTGTGTGTGTCTCTGTGTGTGTGTGTGTGTCTCTGTGTGTCAGACTTCCCCTTTTCTCTAAAGAGCTGTTTCACTTGTGCATGGCAGCCAGGGACCTCCCAATGGCTCTGCACTTGCCCAGCAAAGTGTTATAACCTCCCTGTGATCCACTTCTAGTTGTGAGGCTGGTGGGATTTGCAGAGCTGTGCATCCAAAGGGTCTCCTCAGACATGTCAGGCTAGCTGGAGGCCATCCCAGGGCTATTCCCCCATTGTGTTACCAAACATGCCCACTGCACCTTCATCACCTCATCCCAGCCCCTCTGCTTCATAAGAATAGCTCTTGAAATGTCTGCTAGTATTTAATGTTGTCTGAACATCAAATGGTATGATACCATGGAGGTAAACCAGGCCTAGTGTACAGCTGGGGTCACAAACCTGCTGTGAGGGGCTTGAGGTCAGTTAATGCTCAGCTGCTTACCAAGGAGGGTTGGGCAAACGCTGGGAGATGCTGCTTCTGGGCCTGTGTCTTAGTGTCTGCTCAGTGGTCTGTGCTGCGGAGGAACTGCCCAAAATTTCTTATATTAGCACTGAAAGTTGTATTTGCTGCTTTTTCAGTCTGGATTTGGCAGTGTAGAATTGGTGCTGCAGAAACACAGCTGGCTGCTTTTCCAGGCTTCAACCCAGCTGCCCTTGGCAGCCTCAGCTGTGAAAAGCCTAGGCTGACCTAGGGCCACCTGTGTGTGCCAACTTTTTTTTTTTTTTTTAGTTTTTGGAGGTTGTTATGGGTGATACTGGTAGGGAAGAGAAGAAATCAAGTTGGTTTCCAGGAGAATTTTGTGGAAAACCATATGAAACTTTGTTGTTCAAAAAAACCCCTCATGGGTGGTTCACCCTCCCAAGTGATAGTCTGTTAAATTCTCACAATTAACAAACTGGAGTTTGTGAATTTACTTGCTGCCTAACATCCAAGCCTGTCCTGGTCACAACTTTTAACTGTAAGAAATAACCTCTCTTCAAAGCTGAGTCTTTCAACCCAAGATTCCTGCTGCTGGGGCTTGACACCACCACCCTGGACAATGCCAGGCATGTGGTCATAATCTCCAAGGGCTGCTGCTGGATGGGTGGGCTTGACCATGGCCCTGTGCTGCTGAGTGCTGGATCTATGTGAGATGGGAGCAGCTGCCTTTGGGCTTGCCCTCCTGCTATCCCAGGGCTGACCTGCTGTATGGGTCCTGGTGCTGGAGCCCATCCTGCTGACAGAGCAGAGTGCAGCTAGGCTACCTGGAAGGCTATCTCGGGAAGCAGCTGCAGGGTTAACACTGAACATTTGAGTCAATGCAGCACAAAGATTAATGGCACTGTGATATATCTCTGCTCTGGATAGTGTGGTGAAAAACAACCCTGGTTATAGGACAGTCCCCAGCAAGGTGGTGAGCCTATGTGTGCGTGCGTGGCCTTCAGATAAAGCCTTACACAGTAACTATTTATCAAAACATCTTCCAACATCCCCTTTGCAAGCACTATACAGCAGCTTGGGCATTTAACCTTTCTTGGGGTTTTAAAGCCTGCCCTGCCTCCTGCTAGCTGAATTTAACCTTTCTTTGGGTTTTTAAATCTGACCTACCTCCTGCTAGCCTGACCTTGCACTGGGAGGAGGGTGGGCTGCTCTGTCCCTGCTGCTGTGGCCTCTGCCTGGTTACTCCAGGGCAGGGATGCTCACAGCACCTCCAAGTTCCACATGCTTTTGCTACTGTAGGCAGAAAGTCTCCAGCCTTCCTGTTCTTGCTGGAGGTCAATGCCCAGCAGTCCCCTGTCCTCCCTTGCTCTCAGCTCAGGTCATCTGTCAGCAGCAGCCTCTGAAGCTGTGATGCGGCCGGGGAGCTGGCCTGTAAGGGGGCTGTAAATGCACTAGATCTACTGTGACCGGCACATTGGCTCTGGGTTCTTGTTCTTTCTGTTCTTATCTACCCTGGGACACCACAGTGACAAATACCCCTGTATCAAAATGACCTGATTTTTCCCTTTCCTTCCTGCTGTATGAATTGCTGCCCTGGGCAGAGGGGTGGCTGTGGCCTCCTGGGTCCTGCTCTGCTTTCATTTACAGTGACTGACACCAGCCTCAGTGGGGCTGCTTCCCTGCTACAGTGTCTCCTCTGGATCTGTTCCAGTAAAACTTAAAACTGTGTGCAGCACTCCCAAGTTTGTGTCCTGCAATAAATGGGAGTGTGTCCTTCCTCTGCCAAAAGCTGTGCTGAGGACACAGGCAGATGTGCTTGCCTGACACCCTGCAGAACTGTGTCTCAGCCTATTCAAGTGCCTCGCTGCCTGCTGCCTCCGTTGTGTTTGTGCTACAGTGCCTGGGGGTACCCCCTCCTGCTGTGGCTGCAGAAGTCTGTCACCCCAGGTCTTGGCCACTGCACCAACATCCCTTGAACTGTAAGTTGCTGGGGAGGGCTGGGCACATGAGAGCTATGAGCTGAAGGACAGAAACTGGAGCTATTACAAGGTTAAAGCCTCTTGAATTTAAATCCTTTTGTAACATGTCTGTGCCCCTTGCAGCTTCCCTGTAAAGAGGTCTCCTAGCCAGGGCAGCGAGGATGCCACAGTGGCTGAGACGATGGCACTAGGCTGCTGTGTGCGAGCTATGCTGGTCAGACACCTGCTATCTTTATATGTGTTTCCAACATTTAATTGCTCATTTATAATGCAGTATAGGCTTGCAGCAGGCAGCCTGTCCTGGGCCACCGTGCTGCTTGCCTGGCGAAGTCTGGAGGAAGCCTGCAGATGCTCAGTTTCCCTCAGCAGGTCAGTGACCGTGAGTGCCTCCCGTGGGGTACCCGAGGCCATTCACCTTCTCAACTCAGGAAGAAAACAGTGCGGTAGGGTGGGGGCTGCCAGGCAGCGGGGCTCCCCGGAGGAAATGTGGTCTCCGGGTGGACGGTGCAGGGAGGACGAGGCATCTGCCAGGGAGAGGAGGGAGGCTGGCACCTTGTCTTGCTCAGGGGATTGAGTGTGCTTCTGTAGCATTGCCAAGATCTCACCCTTCCTTCTCCATCTGTCTTTGCTGGCAAAATGTTTCACGGGAGCTGCTGTGAGCCTCGTTGCTGAAAACAGCCTCACCCTGTTTTGTCCTGGAGCTCATTTTGGGATGGACCCCAGCACCACAACAGGGGTGCAGGGGTCCGGTGGTGTGCGGGGCAGGCGTGCATGAGGAATGGATGTGAACTTGGGTTTCTAATGTTTTCTAAATAGCAGCTGAGAGGCTAGGTGCATGAAAAGCTCCAGCTTAGCAGGTTCTTCCCCACCTGGAAGGTAGCAAAACCAAAGATGGCTCACAAATCCAGCCGAGAGGCAGAAAACATCCCAGTCCTGCAGTCAAGGAGCTCTCCACGGATGTGGGAGATGTGGATTCACCCAGTGGTAGCAGGAGGGATCCCCTTTGCAGGAGCATGCCTCAGTTTCACCACAGTGTGCCTAAAATGAGTGGAAGGGGGAGCAGTTAATAATGTAGGTGCCTTTCAAACAGGGCTTTGCTGGAGAATTACTGCAGGAATGCAAAATCTGGAATATTTCTGTGTGAAGAGCAAATGATGAACTGGCTGGAGGCAGAGTGCAAAGCTGCTCCCTTGGCTTCATCTCCTCCCAGTCTCCATCCCCCTCCAGCTCTCTCCACCCACCTGATGTGTGCCAAGTCCTGCAGCCCAAGTGCCTGCTGTGGGAGGAAGGCAGCATGCAACTTGAAGAGTGTTAAGGAAACTATAGGAAGATTAGGAAATGTGTGATGAGTTTTGATAACCAGAGGAAGCAGGTCACGTCCTGCTTTGAAAGAGCTCTGCTTGGAGGTATGAAAGCAGCCTTTGCCACGGTCAAGAATCAGTCAGTCTTGTCAGTGCTCTCCACTCAGGCTGAAGATGCTCTGGGCTGGCAGGATGAGGCTGAGGACCTTCGGGATCTTGCTAGTGCTTGTCCATACATCAGCAGCCTGTGAGTTTGGGCCCTTCCCTTACAGCGTCACGGGGATCGTCTGCAGGATGACCAAGCCCGCGGCATTGCTGTGTAAGTGCCTGCTGTATGGGGCTGCGTTTCCCCCCTCTCCACCAGGAGAAGTTAGTGAGACATCAGCCAAGTGAGGAGGTTTTTTGCTTCCCCAGCTCTTGTGGAAACTGTTTATCTAGTAAGATGTATTAAGACCTCCTTGGGAGCATGGGTTAAAGCATGGGTACCTGAACTGAATAGGCACAACTTCTCAAAGGAGCTAGAAAACAGTCCCCAACCCCTCTCCTTACCCCAAAGTTTTAGCATTGTTCCTCACTGGGGGCTGGCATGATGGAAGAGCTAGAGCAAACATGTGTTTGATTTCTCACCTCGCTGCAATCTCATTTCTTGGGGTGAGTGTGCAGAAGGGGAGAAACAGGGTTTCTCTGCTGCTGTGGGTTTATTTGCAAGGATGTGGGGGCTTTGGGGGGGGGGGGGGGGGAAAAAAATTGGGTGTTTTGTAGGGGGGGGGGAACGCCTGTGCCCCC
>NW_010972528.1:488193-554322 GCF_000737465.1 Haliaeetus leucocephalus
GGGGGGAAGAATAATTAGTGCTTCTGCAATGGGTGGGAACAGCTCTGTCCCATCCCATCTGACAGAGGTACATGCAGAGGAGGGTGCTGGGCCAAAGTAAGATAGGATATTTTTGGAAGGAAAAAGTCCTGTACAAGTGTGCGCCTGAGGCCGAGGCTGGAATGGGCTGGAAAATGTTAGGAAAATGGGTACAGAAACTTCAGTCTCAGAAGATTTCCTTTGGAGACCTGACAGCTGACTGCAATACATGCAAGCAGCAACAGAGCAAAACATGGGTAAATTCAACAGCTTGTGCAGTGTAAGGGCACAGCCTCCACCTTCCCAAAATCTGCCACTAGGGTGCAGGGGGGGTGTGCGAAAGCTGTGCTTGATTCCCTGGGAATGGTCCAGCTGTAGAGCCACATATGCTGCTGTCCCCAGCTGCCATCAGCTGTTAAAGTTAGGGATTTTTTATTTATTTATTTATTTGCTCTGAAGTTACTTCTAGTGCTTCCTTAATCTAATGGAAATGCCTTGGATAAAACCCTTCAGTAGTGCTTTATTCCAGGGTGTGGACCTGTCTTTGCAGCCAGGAGACATTGCAGTTTAGTATCTTTGCCCTTTTTTTCTACCTACAGTGAACCAGGAAACAGCGCAGGTCATTCAAGCAGCTTTCAAAAATGCCAAATTCCCAAATATCACCGGGGAAAGGTCCATGCGGCTCCTTGGGAAGGTGGCTTATGGGCTGACCAAGTGAGTATCTCTGTGTCTCTGTGTTAGGGGAAGTATAGGCTGATGGAGGGGAATGGAAACCGGCCTTAGAGGAAGCTTTGATCCAGCAATTCCTGGTGAAAACAAAGGTCTGGACTGGGGCAGACACAGTTTCTGTTCTATGCCTTGCAGATAATTTGCACATTAAGGTTTAGGCTGCTGATGTATTATTTAAGAGCTTTTCTGACTTGATGGGCAGACATCGAGGCAGTGTGTAGAACATATCTCTGAAAACATGGATGGGGAGCCCTGTCCCTCTGGGCTGGAGCTCCTGGGGCCTTTTGCTGACAGATGGCGCCCATGGCACATTGAGTGGCAGAGGGAAGCCGGCCGGGGCTGCAGGAGCCACCCTTGTCAGCAGGATGTCACTTGGCTGCGCTTTGTGACAAACAAGGCTGGGTTTTGCTGTGTTACTAACTTTTCTTTGGGAACAACAAATGCAATGGTGCAAACACAGGATGGATTTCCTGCTGTGACTGCGGCTGACACAGAGCACTGCAATAAAATGGGGCTGTTCTGCAGCACGTTGCTCCGTGTTTCCTGTTTAAAGCACTCCCCCCCATACCTGAACATTGCAGGGGAGGAGCAGTGAACCAAAGCTGAGCAAAAGCACCATTGTCCCTATGGGCGGCCCCTGTGATTTGCAAAAGGTCCCGAGTCCGGAGTTGGCACAGTCCCCTTAGAGACCCCATGTCATCAGGAGCAAACCTGTCTCGCCCAGTCACAGAAAACAGCCCTGGGGTTGGGGACAAACTGGGTTTCTGTTGTTTCTAGCATCCAGGTCAACGACTTGTCCATAGAGCAGAGCGAGGTGGAGCTCAAGGAGAATGATGCCATTCACATTGCCATTAAAAACGTGACGGCCTTCTTCAAAGGGACCCTGACCTATGGCTATGCTGGAGGCTGGTTGTAAGTACCTGGTGGCTGGCTGCTGCTGAGCACCACGGCCCCAGGTTCTGCTGCTGCCCGCAGGCAGGACTTGCCCACGGCACGAGTAGATGCGGAGGGGCTGCGCTCCTCTGGCTCTCTAGCAATGGCAGCATTGCTTACTGCCTAAGCAGGACAAGATTTTATATGCCAGCAGTGCTGTTTAGCTCCATCACTGCTCTTCTTGTCTTGCTTTCTGCCTTTCTGTCCTCACTGTCACCCCTTGCGTGAGGAGACAAGATGGCCAAAGTGTACAAGTTGACTTCTTTACTCCCCTTCATCGCTCTGTAAACTGAGTGGGGAAAAAAGGGGCTTAATGCTCCCATTGTCCTAAGTGCCACTAAGGTAGTGGTTTGCAATGATTTAAAGCCAGAGTATCTGAGACAGGCTGCTGCGTTGTGGGGTTTTGCACACCACAGTGCAAGGACTGATGTGAGAGGTGTTATAAAACCCAGCCACAGTCAGGGAGAAGCTGCTCCCAGCATGGGTTGCTAAATGTCCTCTTTTTTGCTGTTGCAGTTTGCATCTCTTTCATTCAGTTGATTTTGAAATCGAGTCTTCCATTGACCTCCAGATAAACATTAAACTGAGTAAGTAACAACTGGGGATTGCTAGCTGTGGGGAGTCTTTGTGTGCGTGCTTCCTCCAGAGCAGCAGGATGGACCGGGTGGTAGGCAGCGAGCCCCGGCTGGCTCTGCTCACCTCTGTGGGGATTGGACAGCATCCAGAGGCTGGAAGTGGGTCTCTGCTCCCTGGGGATGGCAGGAGACACAGGCTAGGAAACAACGTGGCCCTCAAAGACCTCATAGTTTTAACAGATCAAGCAGAGGAGGCTGGTATAAATCATTTCAGCAAAGTAATGCTGATTTACACCAGCAGCAAGCAAAGAATGGTCTGGCCTTCTGGGCTCTCTTCAGTACCAGCTTTTCATCTCCTGCTGTTCAGGATGACTTGTTAAAAACATGGGGATGTTTCATAAGAGTGAGCCAAATAAGGGCTTTGGTGCAGGGGGTTTGAATGTCCTTATAGTCAGCTTTTTCAGCTGTCTCCAGGTCAAGGCCCAAGGTGTGCTCTGGGAAGTGAAGCCTCTTCCTTGGGAAGGTCAATAGACTTAGACTAGAAAGGGACAGAGACAAACTACACTCCTCCACCTCCCATAAGGGATGAGAGGGATGTGGGTTATTACGTGTGCCTCAAAATACATTTTCCTGGTGAGCGCCCAGGGGGGAGAGCAGCATGAAGCTCTCAATGACAGTATATTGCAACTTCCAAACTTTTTGCAATACAACTTAATTACCTCCCCACTCTGGTTTGTGGGTTGCACATACTGCCCAGGTTCTCCTGGGTGATGTTAGGGGACAACCAAGTCCCTGACGATAGGAGCTAGCAAAGCTGGCAGGTATCCAAATGAAGTGTGAAGAAGAGTGCCCAGTAGACTAGCTTGGCTGGAGCTGTGAGCTGAAACCCTCCATCCAGGTGCAAGGTAGCTGCACCTTTCCCGACTTTGCAGAGTCCTGATTCTTTTGGAAACATCCCCGGGGAGGTGTGGGGAACCCCGGCTGCCCCTCTACAGTGATGTCCTGCTCCAGGTCTGCAGTGTCTGCAAAGTGCACTCATCCTTCTTGTCTCAGTAGCAAATTAGCTTTTTTTTTCTTTTTTTCTTTCATCCCATGCAGTGTGCCAAAAAGACCAAGTGGCTGCCGATGCCTCAGACTGCTACCTGACTTTCCACAAACTGATGCTTCATCTCCAAGGAGACAAGGAGTGAGTGTGCCTCTCTTCAAAATCGGGCTTCACTTGCCCAGCTGCTGGTCCCTGAGCACTTCAGCCTGACCATTGCCCACCATGGGGATCACTGGGTGGTTCTTGACCATGCTCCCTGTCTTGCACAGGCCGGGCTGGCTGAAGCAGCTCTTCGTGGATTTCATCTCCTTCACTTTGAAGCTTGTTCTCAAGAGCGAGGTAAGGTCAGCTGCCGCCTGTGCATGGAGGAAAGGTTGGTTTGTATGCTACACACTCCTCTGCTCACATATGTCCACAAGATAATAGCAATATAATTTTAGTGCTTGTGAAAAATAAGACAAATAAATAGAATCCACAAAAAAACCAGCTTGGATGAAGTGAGAGGTTGTGCTGACACTGGCATCTGTGATGGTGCTGGACTCTGACCAACAGCTCCCAGATCTCACCATGAGGCTCAGGTCTGCTCCACAATCCAAAATCCTAACCCCTGCCTTTGATTTTCCCTTTCTTTTCCTCTTGTAGGTGTGCAATGAAATAAATTTTCTTGCCCAGGTGCTGGCAGACTTTGTACATGATTTAGCAGGTAAATATCCTTGTTTTTTCTGCTTTTTTTATGTGCAACTTTTGACATTTGAAGCCCAGCAGGACAGTAGCCACACCCATCAAAAAAGTCCTTCAAAAATATGTACGGGATCCTAAGCCTGCAGACAACAGCAAAATAAACCTTAGCAATGTTATATTTTGAATTTTCTGTATCAGGTTGGTTTTTAAGAGTGATTGCACTGCTTAAAAGACACCTTACAAACTGAAATGTATTTCTCCTTCATTATGTAATGACCAGAGGTGCAGGATAGCTGCAGGACTGGTGTCAGCTAGAACCGAAGCATGTATTGGAGCACTGGGGCTGTGATACTACAGCATCTGTATCTGCCTGCTGAAGATTTTCCCATGGTTCCCAGTCCCAAATATCAGGGAAAAGGAGCAAAATGTAAAACTGGGAGTAATTACCCCTATTTCCCAGTGGAGAATCTGAGTCAGTGAGCATCAGCAGGATCAGCACTAGCACACAAAGGAGTGGGACCCCCACAGTCCCATCCCTGTGTCCTTTTATAACTCCCAGTCACCTTCTGCAGCAAGCCCTAAAAGCGACTGTCACAAGCTCTGGTTAAAGTCATGTTTCTGGTGTGAGGTTTTTGTGTTTTCTTCCTGCAGAAAATTTTGTCCGGGATGAGGATATCGGTGTTGATATCTCCCTTGCATCAGTTCCTTTAATAAAAGCAAATTACCTAGAATCACATCACAAGGTAAAGTAACCCAGGCTGCTGAGAGACCAGAGGTTTTCTGGTGATGATGTTCACTGGACGGCTGGGAGGGACTGGTCCCTTTGCTGCCATGCAGTGCTGCTGCACTGCAGCCAAAGGTAAGTCTGCAGTGTGGGCTGATGCCAGCCTTTCGCCCAGCTGAGCAGCCTGCTCTCTGCTCCGAGTCTAACCAGCCAGGCCTTTGCCTTGCAATGAAAACGCAAGTGTTGACATTTTGTCCTGTCTCCCTGCTGCTTGTCATGGCAAACATGCTTGCTTTCCTTTAAAGGGCCTTGTCCTGTATAAGAACTACTCTGATGTCTTCAGTGACTCTGTTTTCTCCCCATCGCTGCTGACCGAGTCCCGAATGCTCTACTTCTGGCTGTCTGAACACATCCTCAGCTCTCTGGCTTCAGCAGCTTTCTTAGATAAGCGCCTGGTATTGACCATCAGAGGGGAGAAGTTGCAGGTAATTTCAGAGGTGGTTCCCTCCTTACCTCATACATCATATTTTGGGGAGAGAGTAAAAAATTCTCTAAATACTGGGGTTTTTTTGTGAGACCTAGTTTCTGTAGAAGATAGAAATCTATAGTCAGACACTACATGTGATCCTGATCAATAACTGGTGTCTTCTTAGCAAGTATGTGCTACCAGGTAGTGTTATCCCTTAGAGTGGTAACACCAGCTGACAGAAAATTTGTCTTCTGAGTTGTAAAGCTATATGATTTTCTGTGGGAGTACTGAGGCAGAAAGGGGGTGAATTTAGGAGGAACTCAGCCATGTCTCTGAACTGGCCATGAGCCACACTTCAGGGCTCTGGCCCATCCAGCCTGCATCAAGGCTAACCATAACCTTGTCATTCATTTTTCTACAATCTGTTTCTGGTTTGTTTCTGAAGGCACTGTTTGAAATGGAAGACACGGAAGTGCAGCGGAAGGCAGTGCAGATGGTAACTTTTGGTCCTATTCAGACCATTTTTATGTCAAATGAGGAACTTTTCAAATGGATTCAGTTGCATTGTAACATCTTGTGTCCTTCCCTTGACAGCTAGTCTTGGGTGGGCCTGATGGGGAAAACCAGGGACTGATGGAGAAACAGTTGTGCTTTGCAAGGAGGATTTCTCCACCCTCCATGCTGGCACAGCTTTCCTGAAACCTGGCTGAGTTATTGGGCTTGTGTGAACTGGAGGCGGAATTGGGGACCACAAAAGGGATGCAGCTGTGTGGCAAGTTGGCATGAAATTGGGGTGTGGTGTGGAAAAAGCCTAACTCTTCTGTTGCTCCTTACTTGACCAGATTTTTCAAGGCACCTCCTATAACAACTCTGTGGCCAAGGTGTGGAGTCTCGCTCATCCCCAAATCTCTCTTCAGCCTGAAGGGACAGTTGTGAAGTCCTTGGTAGCAGTGGAGGTCAGCATCTTTCCCACTGGAGAAGAGCCCCTGATGGTTCTGTACATGGAGAAGGTCAGTTCTTGCTTCTCCTGAATGTGAAGACTTTGGGACAGGCTCTGTCCAGAGTCTGGACCACTCCTGGTGCTCTCAGGGACAGTAATGGCAGGGAGCACTTTGGGAAGGGTGGGTGGCTAAACCATGGGAGGTGGAGAAGGCATTTCAGTTCCTTCTAACACTCCCATCTCTTCCCTTGACATATGAGGCTGGGAATGATGAAGGTGACTGTGTTGGCTCAATACCTCCTCTATTAGGCCAGTACATCGCTGGTGTGCAAGGTCGTAAGAGCAGCACTGGAAAGCTCTGGTGAGCCCCCACTAACCTGTATCGGACACAGTGAAACTCCTTTAGCTGAGGTATTTTAGGAGAGAATGAAGGCACCATGGGAATGTATTTATTTTGAAATCTCCTCATTCCCAAATTCTCCCTCTGGCCCCCACTTAGAGGATGGTTGTCTCTGAAATGAAGATACAGCTCTGAAAAATGCGAAGCTCAAAATATAACCTTTTCCTCTACGTATGCCTGTCTGACAGTTCCTGCTTACACTGTGTTTTACCCCAAACTGCTTTATACTGAATCTAAGAAGGCAGAAAAAAGAAATGCCAACAGCCTTGCTGTTAAGGGTGACATCACAAGAAAGCAGTATGTTTGTCCAGCCTTGTAATTATGGGCTAGTACAGACACTAAACACTGCACAAAAGCAAATCCCTGCCTGAAGGTAGACCAGAGTCTTTAATTTAAAGGTTTAAACTGTAATAGAGAATAATTCCCTCCTGCCCTCTGCAAGTATCCCATGTTAGCAGGGTGTTACAGGGAAGTACGCACAGCTGGGTTTTGTGCTCCAGGTGATATCTTGAAATAAATTTCTGGTAGGACTGCAGAAGCACTGAACTAGAGGTGGTCCCTAAAATTGTGGCTCTCAGGATGTGATCCGCTCCTGGTCTGCCAGTCCCCTTGTTGTGACCTGCAACTGGATCACAAAATGCTCCTTTTAAGTGAATGTTTGCATACAGGCAAAAGCAAGAAAATGAGCCTAAATGGCCAGAATTCAGAGGTTGCTCTCTTTTTTAATTTCGTTATAAATGGAAACACTATGGTAAGACTACTTGTGGTAGCCCTGGCTACCCTGGGGCTATTGTCTCCACATCCATCTTTCATGTAGAGATGTATGGTCATTGGGAAGCAACACCCTACAAAACCATTTCCTTCTTTATGCAGGATTTGGTTCACAAAATGGCAAAAGCATCAGTCGTGTGGATGGGCCAGTCTAGAGCCCCACAGGCTGAGGCTGTGGGCATCAGGGGGGAATTCGTTGCATGCAAATGGAGAAGGAAAATGCTGACCTTCTCTAGTAATATCTGGAGGTAAAGCCAGAAGGATGTTGAACTCTGGGTCATAGGAAGTAAACCAGAATGTGCTATAAGGCAAGATGAGCTACATCTCAACTCTGCCATTCATCTCTGTGCAGGAAATCACGGTCACTATCCAAGCTGCCTATGCGGAAAAGAAACTCATTTTGCACCCTTTGGACTCCAGGTCGGTACTGTGGTGTCTTGTGGGTTTCATTGCCCCTTTTAGCCCATGTCTGAGAGCAGCACAAAGAGGATCTCTGCAGCCCTTAGGGACTTCTTTACGCCCTTTTTTTCTTCCCTTCAGGATAGAGTTTAAAGTCTTTAAATGCACAGCTGATCCAAGTGGGGTAAGTCCTGAGAAAGTATTGTCTAAGCCATTTGTGGCTAAATGATGTCTTAAAAACCTTTTTGTATGAATTTTCTTGCTTTCAGAATGACACATCCATAAGAAACTTTCTGCAGACAATGATCTCGGTTGTTGGGATCCCAGAAGTGATTTCAAGTGAGTTTTCCCTCTGGGGAAGTGCCAGCCTACTCTGTAAAGCATCTAACATCAGATCTCCCAAATCTAAGCACTGAAAAAATACATCAATAACCCTGACAGCTGGGGGAAACACATTACTGATGCGAATTTCTGCTGGCTTCACTTGGGGAATAGGGAACCCTTTGTAGATGGCTGGGACAAAGGAAAAGTGAGTTTCTGTCAGGCTGAAGGTCATGGCGCGTTGAGGCACAATTAGCTTTTGGCAACAGGCAGACAAGGTACATGATAAGCAGCAAGCCGAGACAGCTGTACCTGTAACTGGCTGGGTTTACTGATTCCATAGGGATCGAACAAGCTTTGACTTCACTGATGAACAGCAAAGGGCTTCATCTATTTGAGATCAGAAATCCTGAGATCATCACAAGAAAGGTAAGCAGAGTTCAGACACACCTGACTCTCAAAGCCCTTCTTAGGAGTGTGGCATAAACTAATATAATACTTTTCTTTTTTCTCCTCCTTTTTTAGGGATACGTAATTGTACAACTTGACTTTAGCTTCCCGAATCATTTGCTGCTTGATTTTCTTGAGAAAAGATTATAGAGCTGATCTCTTCATAACAGAGCACAGGAACTTGTGTACAGACAGAAAGACCATGTGTGAACCAATTAAAAGACAAGCTGATTTAAATCAGCTTTGGTTGAATTTTCTTTCCTTTTCCTGAGAAATGCTCCAGTTTCTGTGCAATTGTACTTCCATGCGGCCTTTCCTCTGCAAAGATCTTGAAGTCTGTACCTCTATGCATGCTACTTTTTCAGGATCTTTAAAGAACTTGTGTGCTTAGGAGTAAGGGTTGGACTCCTGAAGTGCTTGGGCTCTGGGTTAGCACTCATGGGTGGCAGCAGAAATGGGCTTTGCCCACCTCTTGGGGTCTCTGTTGTTATGTTTGGGAAATGTAGCACCTTTTGTGCTGATCCTCAGTTTCATTTCTACCATGAGCCAAGAGGCTCCTGATTTTGACAGACATTTGCAACTCAAATGACACTACCAAACTCCAAGTAAGCTCAGAACTGGTTATGCTGAAAGTAAATGGGGCATGAATTTACAGCGCGGTACTGTCCTGGTTTCAGCTGGGATAGAGTTAACTGTCTTCCTAGTAGCTGGTACAGTGCTATGTTTTGAGTTCAGTATGTGAAGAATGTTGATAACACTGATGTTTTCAGTTGTTGCTCAGTAGTGTTTAGACTATAGTCAAGGATTTTTCAGCTTCTCATGCCCAGCCAGGGCACCTGACCCAAACTGGCCAACAGTGTATTCCATACCATGGGACGTCCCATCTAGTTTAGGAACTGGGAAGTGGGGGGGGCAGGGATTCGCCGCTCGGGGACTGGCTGGGTGTCGGTCAGCGGGTGGTGAGCAATTGCCCTGTGCATCATTTGTACATTTCAATCCTTTTATTACTACTGTTGTCATTTTATTAGTGTTATCGTTATCATTATTAGTTTCTTCTTTTCTGTTCTATTAAACCGTTCTTATCTCAACCCACGAGTTTTACTTCTTTTCACGATTTTCTCCCCCATCCCACTGGGTGGGGAGGGAGTGAGTGAGCGGCTGCGTGGTGCTTAGTTGCTGGCTGGGGTTAAACCACGACAGGTACAATAACGGAGAGATCTCGTGCCCTGGGTACTTTCTTTACAGAGCCTGTAGACTGTTTGTGGAGCTCTAGGCAAATTATTATGCCCATGTTGTTGACACAGTGGGAGCAAACTTGAGAAAAGCAATAGAAATGATAAGGAAGCCAAAGAGATTATAAGAGAAAGTGTGTCTAGTCAGACAGCAAGTTCCTGTTCCTTCCTACTACAGTGCAATAATTTATCTGAAGTCAGTCAGTTATTTTCCTGTACCAATTCATGCTTCCCATTTTTTAATTTATCTTTTCACTTGGAAGAGGTTTCAGGCAACAAATCTAAGACTGTAATGGTGATCACATTAACAAAGGCAGAGGATGATGTTCTCCCACACAAAGTGATATTAAAGTTGGGGCTTCTGCAAAGACCCTTGCAAGGCTGGTAGCAGGATGGCCTCAGTTTCTCAAGCTTCCTGGGCATGGCGGTTGCTCCCTCCACATTGCCATGGATGTCCTCCATGGGGAATGAGCCAGCTCCTTTCCCACCCTCAATGCCAGAGGCCACTGAGCTCCCCCAGCACCTCCTTCCTCCACATGACTGCTGGGTTTAACATCTCTTCGGTGGTCGTGGTGCCAAGGCTGGTGGAGGAGAAGGCTGGGGCACACAGAGTGGGCTAAGTTTACAGGTTGCTCAATGGCAGCCAAGGAAGGTTTATCTTACTGGATCTCAACCAGCTGCCTCTGTGACACAGCAAGAGCCAAGTGGTGTGAAAGGTGTGACACTATGCTGTGCCCAACGGTGGCCTTGAAGAAGCCCTGGTGCAGTGGGCAACTTGCCACCTCCCTTCCCATCATTGCCTCTGCTGGCTATTTCAGTACTGGCTAAGGGCTCGTCCATGTTCCCTCCTGCTCTAAGCCACCAGTGCTGAGGTGACGTTTTCCCTCTCTGCATGGCAATGTCTGCTGAAGACTATGGGAACTGGTTTCTGTCAAGCCAAGGCCCTCTGGTCCTCCTGAATGACATCCCACTAGAGTGATGAGCATTAATAAAGAAGAAATGGCAGAAAAAAAATGCCTTTTTTCTGCCTTGGAGGTGCCTTGCCCCCCTGGGGGGAAGGTGTCTGCTGGGGCCATTCAGTGGGGACAGGCTGTTGGAGCTGGGCATGTCGGCTGCCCTTGCATGGGGGAGCGGGAACTCTGCTGAAGGGGGAAGAAGCAGGAAAGCGGTCAGTGGACCCCCAGAGGGTCCTGACCGGACTCCGTGTGGGGGCTGCAGCGCCCACCACAAAATGGTCCGGGAGCCCCCCCCCGCCGCCCTCGGCGGGTGCTGAGCGGCATCGCGCCTCGCCGTGAGCCCCTCCACAAAATGGCAGCCCCCGCGCGCCACCTGCTGGGCGCTGAGGGGAGCCGCCGAGGCCGCATGCGCCTCGCCGAGCCTGGCGCGGAGCCCGGCGCGGCGGTCTCACGTGTTTTCCCGGCAAAGCCGCTTCGCGGTCGAGCGGTTTCGATTTCGCGGCGGCCGCGGGGGGGCGGCACTGAGCTGCGGCTGTCACCGCTATTGGGAGCGGGCCGGGACGGAGGGACGGACAGCCAGCCGGGTGAGTGCGGCGGGCGGGAGGAGGCGTCGTGCTGGGGCAACCCCATGAGGGTCTAGATTTGGGGGGGATGGGGGGTCTGGCTGTGCTCTTTGCTTCCCCACGTTGAAGTCTAAAGTCAGAAATGTTGCTGGAGGTGACTTTTGCTCCCAGGTGTTGGGAGCAAACCAGTATCGCAGCTTTTACTAGCTGGAACAATGTATGGGAGGCCATCAAATATGAGATTGGGGATTTTTAGGCACAGAATTTCTAGTTTGGCCGTAAAGGGGTTGCATTGGTAGTGCTGTGACAGTTTCTGGTCTGGCGGAAACACCTAGTGGGAGGTGTGGTGGGCCATGTCTGGGCAGGAATGGTGGCAAAATGGGGCAGAGCGCTGCAGTAGGCGCTGCCTGTCGCCTCCGCAGCTGCTCCTCGCCGCCCGTGATCCCTCTCCATCCACCCCCGGTTCTCTCAGAGTTCCCCCATCCCCTGCGCCGTGCTCGAGGTAACACAACCAGAGGATGCGTTTCTATCTGGAGATGTGGGTGTTGCTGGACCTGGTTGGTTGGGGGTTTTTTCTGATAAACAAATTTTGAAATGGTGCAGCACGCCATCCTGCCTTGTCCGGGACTTGGCTGCAGGCTGCATCTGGTTTTCCAACGTAGCTTCTCTGGCATCTAAAGAAATATTAATAATATTTTATTGTTTGTTGCACCCTATCTGGCTAGATCTGGAGGTCTCTGTGAATACAGTTCTATCTAGAAACCTGAGATTTTTCCTCCAATCGTTCACATCTACTACATTCTCGCTTAAACCTTGTCCCCATTCTAAAAGAAAGGCAGGTTGCTTTTTTCTCGTAGATATAATGGAAATGGTTAATAAATATTTCCCCATGTGCCAGAATAATCAGATGTATGCATATACATAAAAATACTCCCATTGCAAGGGCCTTAACCACGACCAAGTCAGATTTTACTCCACAGAAAGTGTTTGCCCCTGAGTCCCATTTCTTTGGATGCTCCCCAAAAGCTCTACCTAAATTATCATCTAGTTATAGATTTTAGAATAGGATAACACTCTCCTGCTGTTCTGGTTGGGTATTTTTGCTCATCTGACTGTTTTTACCACAGAGAAGTTGCAGTTGGGGAATTCCTAGATCCTTTTACTTTCATTTTGCTCTGTCTCCTGTTCATCAGGTCCCAAAAGCCACCGAAGGGCTGTGTGCTTGAGAAGAGTAATGGGTTAGGAAGTGAAGAAATCAAGGCAGTGGACATTGTCCCCCAGCTCCTTTGTTTTGTGACCCCCACTTTGTTTTCAGTGCTGCTGCTCTGTTTCTGGGCTTTTGGTAAGTAGCACATGCTCCTCAGAGCATACAAGAAGTTGGTAGATTTGCAACAAGGAGCTTCACATTTCGATTTTATTTTTTGTGGCTGGGAATGGCATGAATGCCAAGTTGGGGAGGCGAGGGATAGTTTTGCAATGTGTTTTAATGGTGTTTCTGCATTTGAAGGGCAAGGGGAAGGGTCAAGGCTCAAAGGTTTTGTGGCTCTTGGAAGGTTTTTGTGCTTTGTTTTGAGCTCAGAGGCATTTTAGTGTAGGTCACTGCCCATTGTTTCTGATGGTCTTATTTAGCAGTGCAGTAGTAGTATAGGAGCTGTGCAGTATCGCCTGAGCTTTCATCTAACTTTTCAGTGTTGTTTTGTTCTTGAATGAGTCTTTCATTAATTCACGAGTCTAGTCTTTGCCTGAACAGCTTTCAGTCTTAATTAGCATTAAGGTCTGATATTTTTATTTACTTTTTTGTCATAGTTTAACCCCAGCCAGCAACTAGGCACCATGCAGCTGCTTGCTCACTCCCCCTGCTCCCAGTGGGATGGGGAGGTGAATCGGGAATCGGAAAAAAAGTAAAACTTGTGAGTTTAGGTAAGAATTATTTAATAAATAAGTAAAATAAAATGTAATACTAACAATAGTAATAATAAAATATAATAATAATAATGAAAAGGAATAAAATAAAATAATAATAAAACCAAGAAAAGGCAAATGATGCGCAATGCAGTTACCACCTGCTGACTGATGCCCAAACAGTGATCTGCGCCTCCCAGCCAAATTCCCACAGTTTATACTGAGCATGACATTCTATGGTGTAGAATATCCCTTTGGCGAGTTTGGCTCAGCTGTCCTAGCCGTTCTCCCTCCCAGCTTCTTGTACACCTGCTTGCTGGCAGAGCGTGGGGAGCTGAAAAATCCTTAACTTAGGATAAGCGCTACTTAGCAACAACTGAAATATCAGTGTGTTAACAACATTATTCTCACACTAAATCCAAAATGCACTGTATCAGGTCCTAAGAAGAAAATTAACTCTATCCCAGCTGAAACCAGGACATTATTTAATATGGTCTTATTGAGTAGGTAGTTCTTGGTCATCAGGGGAATAAAGTCAGGGCTTTGTTTCTGGTTTTGGCTGGAGAAATGTAAAATGAAAATCTCTAAAGGTTGACTGATGAGGCTGCTGGGACATGAAGTTTGTGCAGGAAGCCCTGTTATTTTGCAGTTGGTTTAAATTTGAAATGTTTTAATTTTCTTTTTTTTAAGCTTTCCAGTTAATTTAAACATTGTTTGCTTTGGTTTTAATGCATGTGTTACTATTGGCATTCTTTATTTGTGTAATTGATAATATAAAATGAATTTAATAATAAAATATTTTGAATAAAAACTTGCAGAGTCCGTTCCAGTAAGGTTCAGAGTTTCCATTTTTGGCATCATGGAAATAGCCTGTGAGGAAAACTGATCCTGGCTAAGCCCAATTTTCTTAGCATCTCACCAGGAACTTTTTGGTTTTTCTTGTTAGAATAGTGAATGACAGACATTAGAGAATTTTTACAAACTGGGGGTTTTACCCACATTTTGATGGATCCCAGAGCTGTTTATGTAACACATCCTGAAAGCTTGATCTGGAATGGGAAACTGGGTAAAGTCTTTCATGGAGTGATACTGTATTAGAAGAAGAAGAATTATATGGTGATGCTGCATAATAACCAACTTTGACATGGTTTTGACCTGAAGATCCAGAGATCGCTTTGCTCTTACTGGATGTCTGCTTGGCTTTAGAAGCGCAGGAACAGAAGAGACTGATTAGGACCTTTCCGTCTAGTCCTCTGCTGTAGCACTCAGTCAAGTCACATCCCTTTGCTGCCTTCATTTGGCTCAGTCTCAAAACATCCAAGGCTGTTCAGAGAGGCAGTACAGAGAGGCCAGAGAGTGGTGCTGGGTTATGGGGAAGGGGTATCCTCTTAAACATGAGCAGGACAAACATCTTGAGCAATCTTGCCTCCAGTGCTCCAACCTGCCGCCTGCTTTTTGGTTTGTCTTCAGCTTACAGGTGCACGCCATGCCCAGCAGTGATGTGGGGAGGTGATGTTCATTCCACGCAATGTGCTCCAGGGAGTGGCATGGCTCTGCTGTGAGGTCACTCCAGCACAAGTATAACTTTCTGATGAACTAGGAATTGTGTCTGCTCAGATGGCAAGTTCTTGGCTCTTTCCATCAGAGTGCCCTTCTGTCTTCCACTTCTGTTTTGAGTTCTTCCCTTGGCTCTATAGAAATCTCCCACTTTCCTCCTTGGCCAGGTCAAGAAGGTGGGAAAAATAAAAAGCCTGAAGGCCTGTGGCTTACTTTTAGTGTAGATACCTGAACGGTCAGTGTGGAGAGCATGTCTGGGGAGTGAGGGGTGAACGCTAGAGCAGGTGGGCTCTGCAGCACAACTTCCCCCGTCCGTCCATCCTGGTGGTGGTAGGGTGGCTGCTGCTGTTGGGTTGGGAAGGTGTTTGCTCAGAAAATGGCAGTTACTGGGGAACGGCACTGTGTACACCAGCCTCATTAGGGATGAAATTATTCTACCCAACAGGATGCTACCACTCAACAGCATTACCGGCTTTTTGCTGAACTGGGTTGGTCACTGTCCTGTCCTCACCCCATGTAAACTCAGGTGTTACAGCAGCTGTGGGAATTTTTCCCACACCACACAGAGTGCAGCAGTCTTGGATCTGTAAGGACTGCCCTCTCTAGATGCAAGACAAGAAGACAAGTAGTTGCGGGGGCGAGGAGCACGGAGGCTGCTCCCTGTGTATTCTCTTTCTCAGCCTTTCTGCAAACATGGTGATGGTAGTTGTAGTTGGAGCTGG
Source organism: Haliaeetus leucocephalus (assembly GCF_000737465.1). NCBI lineage: Eukaryota > Metazoa > Chordata > Aves > Accipitriformes > Accipitridae > Haliaeetus > Haliaeetus leucocephalus. Next base: position 503,581 of record NW_010972528.1, read on the forward strand.
CTTTCAACATCAGCGTAGGCAGTTGTCTGCTGGAGATAGCACGGTCCTGATGCTGCTGTAGCCTGGGCTGGGGCTCTGCTGTTGGAAGTTTGGAGGCATCCAGGATGGTAATCGCTTTCCTCGTCCCTTTCCCTGTGGTAGGAGTGGTTGGACACCAGCCAGCGCCAGCTGCAGTGCGGAGAGTAACTTCTCTTTGCCATCTCTGCTGAGAGGTGGTGGGGCTGGCAGTGGCACTGGTGGCCTTTTCAGGCCCCTGCACCTGAAACTCTTGCAAGAGCTATGTAGCCTAAGAAGATCAGCTTTTCATAGTTTTTCGGGTGTGACTTTCATATCTACATCTTGCTCTGTTGTTATTATCCCTAGGCACCGCACCAAGTGAGGCAACTGCATATAGGCATGCACCATGCCTTGGGATGTCGCTGTATGCTGAACCACTGCCACCAGCAGATCAGTTCCTTGTCAGGGTATGGAGGAGAAGCCACCTTTGCACTTGACAACTGAATAGAGGCTGACAACACAACAATGCAGGTAGGAGACCGTATGTGTATGGCCTTGCCGTGGGAAGGAAGTGGCAGTGGAGGGTGACAGTGTTACCAAAGCAGAAATGAGTTGTTCATCCCCACAAAACGAGCAGCAAGAACAGCTGCCTCGCCCTTTGTGTAAGGAAATAACTTGCTCTTAGAGTAGTACGCCTCCCCAGAGGTCCTGCTGCATGTGGAAAGTGCCTGAGATGTTATATTTCGCACATGGCCACTGCAGCAATACAGATGTCAACAGATCTTCTCCCTGGCTGATGCCAGAGAGACTGACTCCTGTCATTTGCTCCTGTCCCTTGCAGTACCGCTGCATTAGGCACTGTGCAGACAAGCACTGCGGTCCTTGCACCGTATCATGGCTGGGCTGGGATTTGCCACACAACACTGTGAGAGTAAGGCAGATAAATTCTGGGGTAGAAAAGCAGATCAAGTCATCAAGGGCTGTGCTGGCTGTTCAACAGCAGGGCTGTGTGGGTGAACATCTCTCACGCCTATGCCCATTGCTACCCTTTCTGGTTTCATCCCTCTAGCCCCCATTTCAGAATGATGATCTAGACCTGGAAGCAGCCATAGTACATGCCCGCCCCCAACTATTGGAGTTCCTCAGTCACCATCCCAACTGGCTGCTCACGACTTCCCGGCGCTTCCTCCCGGGGATGGTCCTGAATGGCCTGGATGGCATCACCGACCACAAACAAAAAGTCTCAGTGCTCCTTGACCTGCTGGAGAAGGCTGGTCCTGCCACCTGGAAACAGTTTGCACAGTCCCTCTGCATGGAGTGCAACCTCCCTCTGGATCTGGAGATACTGCTCTTAAGTTCTGCGGGAGAAGGTAATGGAGATCGGGACAGCTTCCTCTGGACTGTATCCAAACACAGCCAATGCCTTGGCCTCCCATAGCCAACAGACCGGTCTAGGCAGTGAGACCACCAGTGCTCTCACTTTCATGGTCAGTGCCTCGTCAGTGAGAGGTGGCAGTCCTCTCCATGGTGTCCAGGCAACTACAAGCCTTTTTAACCAAGCCACTTCATTTAAAAAATGATCTGACTTTCCTTCTGGTTCACCCTGTCTGTCTTTCAGCATAATCTCTGGAATAAGATCAGTCCCTCCAAAAATAGTTATTGCCAGCAAATAGCAATAGTTCACATTTTCAGATGTGCTTTTTCACTGCTGCTACACCTTGCTGGTGTTGGTGGGCACTTTCTTTGCTCTCTCAATAAGAATTGGCATGATTTGAGGATGGAGGGTTCTGTGGACCTTGTGGGAACCTGCATGGTCATATCATCTGGATTCCCGAATTGGAAGTGTCCCCCAGGACAAAGTCACTTTGCCCAGAGAGAAAATAGTGTTTTTGAGACACTAATTAAGTCTATTTGAAATGTGGGGAAAAAGGTGTGATGTGCTGTAGGGATTCCTGTCTGCTTTTTGTGAGAGTGGAGAGCGTCACAATAGCTGTGAGAGAGAAAACATTGATGCAATAGTAGCTCAGGAGTTTCTTGATGGCAATGGTTTTCTTAATCAGAAAATTTAGCTTCAGTCCATATTTCTCGGTGAGAAAGCTTATTTTGCCATGTTTTCTCTTCCAGATTTCTTGAAGGAGGGTTTTGAAACTGCTGAAATTTGTTTTATTTTTTTCTTGGAAGCACAACTTTTGGCTTAGAAATGTAAGTGGAGGTAAAAAAAATTAGACATAAAAAGCCAAAACCCGTAAAAATTGTGCACCTGCTCTCAAATAAAGCTGAGATGAATTTTTTTGATAGATTTAATTGAAGAAGAAAAAAATTCTACCTTTTGTTCTGTGGTTTTTTTAATTGCTATTTTTTATTCTCCTGATCCAGAAAGGTGAGAAATACAGAAGTCTTAAAATACTCATACCACAAGAAAACCCCTTCCCCATGTCTCTTATTAGCAGCTGGAGGCAGTGGCTTTAGAGAAAATAATGTGATCCATAAAGAGTGCAGTCAATACACTGCGTGTTATGTTGCAGACTATACACACAGTGTGCACGTGCTCTCCTTTATGAAAGCCTGTGGCACCAGCTAAGCTGCACCTCTCCCTTACTGGGTTACTTATTTGGTTATTAATTCTTTTTGGTTAACATCATACTTCACAGGAAATCTTACACAATGAATCCTTCTCAATGGTACTGTCTTTTACATCCTGCTTGCAGTAACTTGTTGTTACTTGGTAACAACATGCAGCAGCAGTTACTTTTGCAGAGTTGAAATGGGGGAAAGACCAGGCAAGCAACAGAGAGCAAGGACTGATGGGGACTTTCTCTTGGGACTGAAGCTGAAACAGATTTCAGCCTTTTAATGCTGTGGCATATCATAAAAGAAGATGTCTCTTAAGGTTTCGGAGTTGGCTTATGCTGATTTAACTGTAGTATTGACAGTTTGGCATCACTGATCCTTCTGAAGGTGAATTGCTTTTGGTTTTCCTCTCAGGGTGGCTTTCAGTTAACCTTGACCCTCTGCATAGCTGTATGGTTGTAGGGGCTGTCCCAAGGGCAGGAGTTGGTGTTTTGGAGAAGGACGATACACGACCACACTTTAGAGTAGTGAAGCAGTCTTAGGTTAGGCAAGATTAACCATTAGATTGCCTTAGCTGAAATGACTCCTAGGGAAAAGAGTTTCTGTCTGCATGGTGAGCGGGACTGGAGAACTGATGTGGGCTAAAACCAACCTGAGGGGCAGCCCAAGCAGTGCTCGGGATGAGTAGTGGAGAAATAGCGTGATTGAGTCTTCCAGCAGCAGAACTGTCTTACTTTGCTTTACATGGCACATAGGGCAAGAGTCAGGATACTTGAGCTGTTGAATGGATTTTGCGTGAGGCTGTGGTGCAGCACATTTGCCCATTTGAAGCCTTGTTCTTTGTTGCTTCATGCTGATGCTAGAGCTAGAAATACCAGAATACTGGCCTGCACTGGGAAACACTGGAAATGACAGTGAGAGGAATTACTGTATGAAGGCTTCCCATCTGATTTTGGAGAGCAATGCTTTCAGGAATGAGTTTATCTGAACAGAAGAGTCCTGGTGGTATGCGGACTTCTGCGTGGCCTGAGCAGGATCTGCCTCTGAAGCTCTGTGAATGTTGTCTGTGGGGCTGGCTGTGCTGAGTGGGGTTTTGTGGCAGCTTGAGCCATGCAGTGAGTCAGAAAAGGCCCTTGACTGGGCTGCTAAATGACTGCCAACAGTTTCACCACAGAAATTCCTCCTTTGCAGGAATGGGGAAGACTAAGGCTTCCCTTTTGGCTGTGGTGTGGTTTTAGATCAGCCAAAGCCGCCCATGCTCTGAGTTTTTATGTATCATAGAGACAAGTTGTTTCATTCCTCCCTTGAAAGCAGAGGCTAACTGTATTTTAGAGCAATCTGAAAGGAAAAGATCAGTCAGGGAGCTTGAAACCTGGCTGTGTTGCCTCAGCCCTTATACTGAGTCTTGGTTTGTACCACTGTGTGTGTCCCGAGCTGCTTGCCCTTTGACTTTGGCCAGCAGCACCCCAGATTTCAAGAGCAGGATGCTCGCAGTAACTATTTCATTTCCAATCCAACTCCTTTAGGTAACTTAAGCCAGGAGCAAGAAGCACACACAGATGTGAGTGCCTGGTCGTCTGTGCCGAAAGGTAAGGCTGGAAGAGACCCTGGGGTGCTATGCACTTGGAGTTTATCTTCTCTGCCCATGGGCTGGGCAGGGCTACAAATGTCCCACGTATTGGCCACAGCGCTGGCAAGGTGTGGGGAAGCCACTGCAACTTCAGGTTTGATTTTTCTCTTCTTGGTGCTTTCCAGATGAACCTCCCCTGTTTTGTTTTCTCTCCCTGAATTTCAGAAGAGTCTTGTTGGCCCTGACTCTGCTAACGAACTTGGTCATTTTAGTTTCTCTAGCCAAGAGAATCTCCCTCCCATTCTGCAAAATCTCTGCTTTTTGTGCTTTGCTCATTGCTAGGTGGAGGAAGTTGGTTTGGCTTTTAAAGGACGAGCAGAAAGACTATTCAGGAGTTGATCCAGCAGAAACCATTGCAGAGTTGTCAGAGCTTAAAAGAACGGATAATAGTAGTTCTAGGGCTTTCTTCAGGTGTGAATTTGGGACTGAGGCCTTCCTACTCAGTGCAGATCGTTACTTGAGGGATTTATTTTCAAGATCCCTCCTCTTCCCCTGGCACTTTGCAGTGGCATCCCTCACCCAAATGTCCATCAGAAGCCTTTAGTGCAATGTGAAAATACTGAAGGTATGTGCCACCACTGAGCAATGTCCCTGGGTCCTCGTGTAATAGCTGCTGGAATAACTGGAAGCTGCTAAATTCTGAGTTGCCTCTTCAGTCACCAGATGTTCAGCTTCCAGAAAATGAAACACTAGCCCAGCTCCTCTTGATCTTACAGAGCTGGCTCTGGTTCTTGCTGAGGTTTGCCAGTTCCCTCAGTACCTTATAACTTGTGTGTTTGCATCTGCTGTTTGCATTCCCTGCTCCTGGCCAGACGGAGGCAGGCTTTTAGCACTGCACTCCCTGAGCAGTGAGCACTCCCTGCCTTGCCCGTCTCTGCTGGTGTTACCTATTTTAAATCGTAGCTCTCAACCTACCCTTTGCAGTTCCAGCTGTTCATATGGTCACAGAGACACTTTTGCCTCTGCTTTTCACTTGGAGACTGCTTCTGAGTCACAGCACTGCAAATACTGTATCTATCTTGTGTGTCATATACAGTTTTCAGATCTTGAAAACAAAAGTGACCCTTCTGTTCTGCAGACAGACTGCTGCTGCTAGCTGCTGTGCTGCCCTAGTGAATAGGTGGTCAATCTTGCCAGTTGCTGGTAGAATAGAAATTTGAAAATAGTGCTGAAAGTTACTAGTGTTGCCGAAAAACTCGGAATAAAGAACTTATCAACACCAATTTAGTGTAGATAAGCAGACACTTCTTTATTGACGGCTGGGTGCGCGGGTGAGTCCTCTCACGAACAACGCACACCTGAACACCAAAACAATACACCTTATATCAAAACTTATTCATGCATATTCATTAGGTTTCCAGGAAAGGTTATACATATTCATTATGTTTCCAGGAAATCATTAGCATATGTAAATGTCCTTTACGCAGGCGCAGTGAAGGTCTCTGGTGGTCTTCAGGAGTCCTCTGGTGGTCTTTCATAGTCTTCCTCATTCGTCAGCTTTTTGACCTCTCAGGTGTTTCCAAGCAGCAAACTGGTGTCCATAACGGTTTCCTCAGTTTCTAGAACAAACACTACAAGACTACCAATCTTTGTCAAAGCTTCTGTGGTTAGATGATTTTAAACAATACTTGAATTTTTATGGTTACACATTATACATTTTCTAAGTTCCTAAGTTCCTATGGCTACATTTCAAACTTAACACTCCCATACCTATGCTTCATAATTTCTACTTTTTAATCAAACCAAACTCCTTTATAATTAGATTTTAATTTCTTTTATCAAAATATCTGCAACAGTAGGACCAGTTAAAGGAAAGACTCAAGCCTCTCTCAGCTCTGCCCATTCTCTCCATCTGAGAGCACACCATAAACAGACAGGGAATCTGTGGCTTGTGTGTTCCCCAGAAATAGCTGGTCCCTGCCCTGTTCCCCAGAGTAACAGCAGTTCCTGTGTTCAAAGCAAGGCAGATAGACTGCCCAGCCTACAAAAAGACTCACCAGTGAGGCGGTTGTGGTCAGTCTTGGAAAATGCAGGGCAGCTTTTCACATCAGTATATGTAGCTCCTTCACCCAGTGCTCCCTGGCCAGCTGAGCTTGTGGAGGTTGACCTTGTGGAGGCTGAATTGGCAGCTGGCTTTGCTCACAAGGAAACTTTCTGTGGAGTTGAGATATGTCTAGTCATTGATATTTCCTGCTCCTCCTTTCTTTGAGGTCCATCACACAGGCTTATCCTGGTTTGGGTGGCCTTAAATCCTGAGGAGAACAATTGAAAGAAATTGGGCTGTGGGATTTGCTACAGTGTGTTGCTGGGATATGTGGTACTGCTATTTGGTTTATCTGTCTCAAATCTGCCAGGTTTCTTTCATATGCTCAGAACCACTTCCTCCATGCACTATGTAACTTTGCAGTGCTTGTGGTGAAAGTCTTGATTAGACTGCCTGTAGCCCTTAATGCTCTCTCTACTTCTGTATGCTCCGCCAAACCCAGAATTGGACATACCTCATTTTTTTTGCTTTCCAGCAGCTGCTGTGCTGCCAGTAGGGTCGTTTTCTAGGATGCTTTTTGGTGGGCTGTTATGATAGTTCTTTTGCTAAGGTTCTGGCACTACTTAGCACTGTACTTCTAAGCAAAAGAGGGGATTGAGTAAAAGGATCTGAGCATCATTTGCTAAACCTAACACATTTCTTGCAAAACATGCCTTTTGAAATTCATGTTGTTTCCTGCAAAGATTTTCAAAGTCAGGCTTCCACCAGCAGCTTGTACCTCCCTATTTCTGATGTTCCAGCTGCTGTTGACTGAGAATGGTAAGATTTGGATATTAACAGCTCTGTGAAGCGCAAAGTCATGTTCCAATATTAGATAAATGTTGAATCCTTGTAGCTGATCATGTGTCCCAGGGAAGAGGAAGGACCTGCTTGACTTCTCTGCAAGAACACTCAAGTGGATAGAACAGGGAAGTAGCAGATCACACCGTGGCAGGCAAGACTGATGTTATCCACTAGGAAAATCTCTATAAATAAACTGAAGTGTTGGAATGAATTGCCTGGAATTTTCATTACTGAAAGTCTTTAAACCAGCCCAGACCTCTTGGTCACTCCTGAGAGCTGTAGCATATTCGAGGTGGGACAAGAGGGTGGATTAGCCTCATAAGGACCAGTCCAAGCTGTTTTTCTATAGCTAGATGCACCTCTGCTTTTACTTCAACATTTGCGAAAGCAGTTCTGTAAACTCACCTTGAATTTGCAAATAGTTTTGTCTCTCCAATTTTGCCTCTTCAGCTCCCCAAATGCTTTGCTATAGAGTCTTGCCCAGCTTTAATAAGCTGCCATTCAAAATGCTCTTTTGACATGTTTCTGACTTTTCAATTTTCAGGTTTTGCTCAACGTCGCCATTGTAGCAACTCTGTGAGTCATAAGGATGTTAAGCAGCAACGACTAGGTATGTAGGTGTTCCAGAAGCAAAGCGGTGGTGTGCTTTCCTCTGAGGGAGGACCTATTTAACTTCTTTGCAGAAACACCCAAGAAATCAAACTCCCACATTGAGGGAAACTTTTGTTTAGTAGTTGCATAAACTCTTAATGCAACAGGTTCTAAAATATACAGACAATGGGACCTGGCAAATAACCAGAAGCATCCATTTCCATTTCAGAGGTATATTAAATCTACCTGAGGAGAAGGGATGCAGATGGCACAGGCTAAGAACTCCCTTAAAGTGTGATATGCCAGTAAATCATTTGGTTGTAGGTCATCCCTGTATTGTTTGCTTTTTTTAACCAAATCAGGAGACATACAACAATTTCAAACACACTAAAGGCTCCACGGGTTCTCTAGCACATTGAAAACTCTTATGATTTCAGCTCACTCTAAAGTAGAGAAATAACTGAATAGATGAGTGATGACAAAGTTGAGCCAGAGTGATTCCAGGAAAGACTGGGTAGCCTGAGCAGACCTGCAGGCTGTATAACACCAGTGTCCACATCCTCTCCTTCATCATCTGACCTTCTTTACCCTTATCTACCTCTGCTTTTACCCTTGTAATGTCCACAGTCCAGTGCTGCCCAGTGTCTGGTGGGGGAACACAGGAAGCATGGCAAAGCTGGCCGCTGCAGCTGGGCTGGAGCCAGTTTTCAACTGAAAGCTTGCATGCAGGAAAGTTCTTTAGGAGGTGCTCCCAGGAGGCCAGATCTTGTCTGTTGACAAAACTCAGCAAACTTAACAGCAGTGAGGATAGGGTTTTTCAGAAGGTGCTGAGCACCCTTAATGATCACCACTGTTCTCTCTTCAACAAAGAGATGCTGATACCATCAGGGATCTCAAATTCTCAAAGCAAAAGCTGTGTCTGTTCCCAAGGTGCAGATAGCTGAGCAAGCATGGCACAAGGCCAGCATGCGTGAACAGGGAATTATATGCATAATATACTAATACCTAATTCTCATCTTAAAGAGATAATAAGATTTAGTTTTTATATAAAGCTGTTTCACCTTTTCCCTGAATTTTCTTCTTCAGCCCCTGTGCAAAAAATAGGAAAAACTGTGGGTTATTTTCATGTGTTCAAAATTTGTCATCTCTACTTAGCTCTGTGGAGCAACCTCTGATCAGGGCCATTGTTTCTCTGTGTATAAGTGGTAGTATTTTGGATCTGTCATGGCTCAGAACTAACTTTTTCACCCTCATACTCACTCTGTTGTCTTCTCTCTCAGATTCACCTGTAAAGTACCAGCATCTCCTCATCGATTCTATCCGCCAGAGATATGGAAGCAGGAGAGCAGCAGGAGCAGCAGCACAGGAGCAAACACAGCCACTGGCCTTCAACCAAGCCTTTGTCAACCTTGTCATTCAGCAGAGCAAAGCCTCCCGCTTAAAAGAGAGAACAGATAAACCCCGAGAGGGTGTGGCAAGTGCTCCCAAACCAGAAGAATGTGCAGATACAGCCATGAAAGTGTCAGATCTGTTTCGTAGTGTAGTCCCATCAGGCACTACAAAGGTGATCTTTTTGTTTGGTAAACCAGGTACAGGCAAGACCATGCTAATGCACTGGATTTGTCAGAAGTGGGCAGAAGGTGCCCTACCTCAGTTTCTCTTCACTTTCCTGTTTGAGTTTCGGCAGCTGAATTTATTAAAAAGAAAATTGACTCTGAAGGAGCTTTTGTTTGACCTTTTCCTTCAGCCAGAAGACAGCCCTGATGCGGTGTTCCAGTACCTCCTGGAAAATGCCTCGCATACGCTGATCATCTTTGACGGGCTGGATGAGTTTGCAGCTAACATGGACATGTCATCCTCTTCTAAGGGACGCCCAACCCCTACCTCCCCTATGTCCATATCTAAGCTCTTTGCAGACCTTTGTCATGGGAAGCTTCTGCCTGGTTGCACAGTGTTGGTCACCAGCCGACCTAAGAGACTACCTGACTTCTTACTAAACACAGTAGATCTGCTAGCAGAAATTTGGGGATTTGACCATGAGAAGGTTGAGGAATACGTCAACCGCTATTTTCATCGGTATTCATTCAAAGAACAAGCCATTGCTCACCTGAAGAACAACACCAAGCTCCTAAGCATGTGCCTCATCCCAGCTCTGTGTTATGTTGTGTGCATCTGTTTGGAGTATTTGCTCCGTAAACATCAGATGAGTGTGGAGCTTCCTCAGACTATGACACAGTTTTATATCAAAATGCTTCTCATCTTCATAAACAAGCAGCAGGGAGAGCATGTGGGTGGTGAAGAGGCTCAGCTGAACTGTAACAGGAAGGCCATTTTGGGTCTGTGTGATCTTGCACTAAAAGGTCTGGAGGATAAAAAGCTTGTGTTTTATGTTGGTGATATTCCAGAGCATGTGAAGGAATTTGCTTCCTTACACGGATTGCTGACTGTCTTTGAGGTGAAGACGAATGGTACTTGCCCAGAGGCTGGCTATGCCTTTGTGCACTTGAGCTTGCAGGAGTTTTTTGCAGCACTGTGTCTCATGGTAAGTAAGAGGGTGGACAAGAACTACCTGAAGAAGAAGTTGTCTTTGAAGTCAAAGTGGACTTTAAAGAATGAGGCAAAGACCGAGTTCATGGAGAGTTTTCACATCTTTCTGTCAGGCTTGTCATCAAAAGAATGTAGGACATTTCTCATGCTGCTAGCTGAACAAGATGAAGCTTGGGTGCAGGATAAGCAGGACACAATCCTGCAGTCTCTCAAGAAACTGGCAGCCACTCATCTGACGGGGCCTAAGGTGATTGAGCTCTGCCATTGCACGTTTGAAACGCAAGACCTCAAAGTAGCCCAGCACATTGGGAGCCTGCTGAATTTCAAGTATGAGTTTAAAAACTTTAGACTGACACCTCTGGACATGTCGGCTTTGGTTTTTGTCATGAACTCGGGCCAGCATTTGACTTACTTGGATTTTGCAGGATGTCTCATGGATATTGACTGTTTGGAGGTTCTGGCCGGCTGTGAAAATGTAGAGCATTTGAGGTAAACACACTGAGTGCTGTGAGCTGGTGGGTGGAGAAAAGGGCTAAGGGGTTGGAGGGGCAAGCCTAGTATTTGTTTTAGAAGTGAGAGAAGGAAGATGTGAGAAATTCTGATCTGAACAGCATAACTTTGATACTGAAGAAATTTATGAAATAAATTTATGAGTGATTGAAGGATATTAAGGTGATAAATCCATTCTGGCTGTATTTTTTGTACGTTTTGATTAAAACAATCAAACAACAGTCTAACTAGTGTAGTAGATAAGAGAGAAAATGATAGGCATTTCTTGACAATACAAAGGCAGGGTGAATCCTGCAAGAAAATGGAAAAGTTGTGATCTAAGTGAAATCACCATAAACCAGATGAACAGGAGGTGACAACTGCACTCTCAGGTGCTCTCTATCAGTGCTTTGCTGTAATGCTGGAAGCACTTTTCAGGGAGGATCTCTTGGGATCCTGTTGCGGAATGGGTCTCATTCTGTATTTGACTTAGGGGAACATGTGTAGAGTTTACTGATGTGGAGAAGATGGGGAGCAGCCAGGGTGAGAATTACCTTGACCTGAAGGGAATGATGTCTGCTGTGAAGCAGAGGAGCAGAAACAGAGACATAAAAATTGCTATTCCTGGATATTGATATCATTGTAAAAAGGACAGTAATCGATTGTTGTCTGCCTCCATTAAGAAGAATAGGAATACCGTTTAATGTACTGTTAGAAAAGCTTTCTGATGATACATCCTAACTCTAATGCAGGCACAGGGCAGTGCACAGAGTCCTCTGCTTTCCAAGAGCAGATTAGGCAGCTGCCTGAGGATGGTTGGGCTGTTCCCTTGCATTAGGAGAACAGAACAGGGGATTTTGGGGGGTTATTCCTCAGTTCATACACATTAAAGTTCGTGCCTGCTTTTGTTTATGGACCGCAGGATACTAGCACTCTGAGTACTCTCTCTTGGAAGGGTGGGCAAAGGGCAGTGGGACCCCAAGCGTTTCAGCTGCATGTTGCTTGTACAGAACCTGTCTAAAGAAGAAGCATTGCCTCAAGCATGTTCCTAATGACCATGGGCCATGTCCATCATCCCACTGCACCTCTGCAGCTTGTTCCTGACTCCCTCTGGTTTAGGGGAGGGTAGTGGAGGCACTTAGGGCAACAGGGCCATAGGTGGGTTTCTGCTCTCATGGCCCCCAAACATGCTGTGGAAGACATGCGACCCAGGGTACTTTGTACCAATACATCCCATAATCAGTACATTCTGCAACTGATTCAAAGGAGAGCTTGTGTACCTGAAAGCATACCTGTTTGTCTGTTTTTTTCCAACACCACCAGTTCCTTCTATAAAAGAGGTACTATCCCTAAAAACCTTGTGTCTTTTATATTTTTGACAACTCTGGCTACTCTGCCACCCAAATGTAAAGTATCTGGCCTGAAATCAACCCTCTTGTAACTCAGCACCTCATCACACAGGAGCTGTTAGCCACTCTCTGTTTGTATGAGTTTGGTTTGCCCATGTGTGACCTCCCTTGTCTCCAGGGTCGTTACTCTGGTGGGACATGCAATAGGGCTGACTCTTCATCTGTGGCAGCACTTACACATGGTGTCACTGTACCAAAAGGCAGAAGCCATCTCTTGAGATATTTGCAGTTGATATGTGAGTTTAATGTTTGGGTTTTTTTAAAACAGATGTTTGAAAAGATAAAGATGCTGCAAAAAAGAACATGATACAATGGCTGTTAAGAAAGAAATTCAAGGCTTTTTTTTTAAATTGTGTTTTAACCTACACTGTGGGCTAGCTTATTTCAGTTTTTATGCTTTTTCCCTTTTCTTCATGTTTTAGCTTTCGTAGTAGGAGATGTGGTGATGACTTTGCTGCTGCTCTTTCGAAGAGCTTACAAGGAATGGGGAACCTGAAGAAATTAGAGTAAGTCTTTGCTTGTAAGGTCAGAGTCTTCTCTCTTCCTGTCTGTCCTCTGTTTCTATCTTGCACTTTAATTACATCGGCTCACTCAAGGCTGATCTGCTCTGTGCAGCACTGTATAGAGAGTAATGCAGTGCTATGCAGAGCAGCACAGATATGTGTGGCTCTTGGTTTATGCTAGTATCAAGAGAAGTATTGCATTGCCGTGCTTGGAAAGGAGTATAAAGTTGGTTGCAGATGGCAGAGTCAGGCCACCTCCTCTCTGTGTTGGTGTGCTGGGAGTGCAGTGCAGGCACACATCTGAGACAGGCTTGCCAGGCACTGCACGGGATGCTAGTCCTCCATCTGCTTGGTTTGAATGATTCTTTCTTTTTCCAGGTTGACAGGCGGGAGCATGACAGCTGAGGGGATGACTAACTTGGTCCAGGCTTCATCACAGTGCCTTCAGCTTGAGGAAATAAAGTGAGTGTGTTGTGACAGTGACCCTCAAATCAAACACTCATTCCTTGGGGGCCTGGGGTACTAATGTGAATGAATCTGTGTGCAGCTTGCAGGACAATCGGATACGAGATCCGGAGGTGAAGAGGGTGATGGACCTGTTTTCCAGAATGGAAAAGCTGAAGAAAATAGAGTGAGTAAAAATGGCTTAAACCTATTAAAAATGGTAGCCACTATGAAGCGAAGCATAGCATCAGAGAGAGTTTAAATCCTCATCAGAGCAGAGTTGCTGGATGTCTCTGTAAGGGGTGACAATTGCTCTTAGAGATGCTAGTGGGGGACATGTGGGGCACTAAGCGGAGGCACAGACATCTAAGTGCAAGCAGGGCTGTGCTGGAGGCCTGGCTCAGTTTGAGATAGACTCAACCTTGCAGTTCTTAACCAGGTGTTTTAAAATAATCTCAAAGGAGTCCTGGCACCACTGACACCTCTTGAGGAATTACAGTGCATGTGTTTAGCTTGGTGCCTGGCATGACTTTTTCCCTCTTCTGCCTCCTCACCTCTCTTCCCCTTGATCAGGTTCAGATTGAGATGCCTCACCTCTGCATAGCAGAGGATGGCTCCATCCCTGTCTTCCCAGCCTTTTTGTAAGCCCTCTTCTCCTGTACATCTTCTTCTAACACTCCTGTAACAGTACAGTGCTGAATGAGAGGGACTGACCACTAGGAAAATTCCCAGCATGGATCTGCATCTTTTTAGGTGGAGAGACCCAGCCCGATTCGTGAAGGGCTTTAAAGCCTTTGAAAAGCTAGCAGGGGCAGTTTAAGCAGCAGCAGGCAAAGCAGAGCAGAGCAGAACTGCTGCAAGTGTTGGAGTCTCAGTGTAGTTTGCATTACAGGAGAGGGATAGCCACAAAGCTGTGCTGCCCCTGCCAGAAGTCAAAGCCACAGCACTGCCTGCCTACCCCAGTTAAGAGGGAGTGACTGCCTTTAAAGGTCTTCCATATACCCCCAGGTGCAAGCAGGTGAATCCAAAATACCTGCAGTTATTGCTGGATCCCACCCAGGAATTAATTACTGGCTTTGCAGTATGATTAGAAGTGTTTAAAAGCATGGTAGAAAGGGAGGAAAGGGGGAAGGTACCTGCTCCTCTGCTTTCCTGGGCACACTGGATAACAGCTTGTGGGAAATGCTAGCCTGTCCCCAGTGACACAGCTCATTGTATGGAAAAGGTAGGAAGCCAGTGCAACTTGTAAGCTTCATTCCTTCACACATTTCTATTACACACATACGGTGTTGCTGTTGTGGATGATTCCTTTCAGGCTCACAGGAATGATGCTCTGTGGCCCTGAGAACAAGCAGAGAATTTCTAGAAGCAAGACCTTATGTTTCATATTTAATGAGGTTCAACAAGTAATGAAACAGAATAAACGTGCAATTAAAGAATAAATCCTTAGAGGTGGTTGCTAGTATTGTGTCTTCAGGGGTGTTTTAAATGTGAGGGTTTAGACCACACTACTTTAATATGCCATACTTAAATTGGATTTGTTATAGCAAGAGTTTAACTGCAGTGTGGGTCAGTTGTGTAATCATACAGTTATAAAGGACATTTCCTACCTAACCCAAAACTGATTAATGATTCATCTGTTGCACATAGAGGAAGTGTTGCTAATTCTAAATTCATGGGAGCTTTAGCTTGCAGGGAAGAACTGTGATGTGATAGTGCTTTTGTTGGGTCCTAAACACAAAGTTCTAAAGTTTTGGAGAAATCCCCTAACTAAAAGAATGTGTTCTTCAGGGTGTTTGGGTGCAGAGCAGAGGGCATTTGTGTAACGAAAGAGCATGCTGTTGGGTCCAGCAGCTGAAGTGTTGTTTTTCCTCATGTTCACAGTCTGAGCAGCAACGATCTTTCCTTGAATGCTGTTCTCCTTTTGGCAAAGGAAGTCGTCATGTGTCAAAATGCTACTGAGCTGCGTGTCAGGTATCAATCAATGTATGAGAGCTGTTACAAAAGCAAATATGTTGTCTCTTTAGATGCTGACTTTGTAAATGGACACTGTTTTACAGCTTAATTTTTGGCTAATCAAAGCCAACAAAAATTAATTTTAATCCTTTTTGTTTTCTGTTTGAAACAAAATTTGAATTCATCATATTATGGACTTTGTATTTTTTAAGTAGGTCATTTTATCCTTGGTCTGTAAATTGATTTGCAAGGTGTAATATTTCTTCTTATGTAACAGAATTTAAACTTGCTTTTAAGCTCTGCAATATATCAACTGGGAAATTCTTTACTAGATAGCATAAATTTGCTATAAATCAGCTAAGTTTACTGAAGAGATGTGGATTTAAGTAGCTCTAGCTCTATGTTCCTTTAAATTACAGGTTTTGGTGTTTTCATAGGTCCAGGATGACAGAGAAAGGGTAAAATTATTAAATCCTAGCTCTTACGGTTGTCTTACAATGTAAGTTTAACAAGCAAGATTAATCCTTGGTGTAACTCAAGGGAAGTCAGTTGCGTACAGATTTTTCTTATTTTTCTTGCTGGACTGGAGTTTCTACTGAACCTCTTTCCAACAAACTGCTGGTCTTGCAAAAAAAAAGAAAAAAATCCCAGCCCAGTCTTCTTAATCATGTTACTGTTTTGTCTGTACTGCAGCCCCAGTTCAACATGCAGAGTGTCCTGCTGCCCTCTTGCCACATTGCTGCTTGATTGCTTGCCTGTGTCAATGTGCTAGCATGGCAGATGTCAAGGCCCTCTTTAGCATCCAGGCAATAGCTTTGGTCCTTACTGAGCACCTCTACTAAAGAAATGGCATCCTTCCACCTGTGTTCTAACATTGGTTTGGATCTCTTTTTCAGGAAGGACACTGTGATTATATATTTTTCTGGCCCATCTGGGAAAGTTCCAAGGTGAGAAACTGCACTTGGGGTTATGCTATATTCAGAGTTACGCTGATTCAAACCACTCCAGCAACAGAACTGGTTGCCTCTGCCCTTGCATCTGGCAGAGCTGGATCCACCTGAGCAAGGAGAAGGGTAACCAAAATAGCTGGTCTTTGCACAGACCTACCAGCCAGTTCCACAAAGGCAGCACCTTAGTGCCTGTGTAAGCTTGAAGTGCTGCATTTCTATTGCAAAACTGCTGAAAAACAGTTGAACATGAGGGTGAATGAAGGAAAAGACTTTTCTCCTTCTCTGGCTGACTCCTGTGTTCTCCCTGTTTGTGCATACTTTTGAGGGAAGAGTGGATTTGACCTTAATTAAGAAACTACGAAATAATCTCTTGTTCCTTGATAGGGAACTGCTGCGCTTTCCCGTCGCGACAATCTAGGGGAAATGACGCATCGCCAGGGTCTTGCCCTGGGGAGAAACGGACCAACACAGATACTGTGGATCAAGCGATTTCTCCGTTTAATTGCTGCGTAACACTTGGTTATGTACCATAGCCATGCGCAAGCCATCTACTGATTGGTTAACATGTGTTGTCCACGCGCCTAAAGCAATAGTTCAACTGGATAAGGTTTCTGATCACGCGAACGATTCCTCCTGTCTTTGTCTTGCCAGGTGTCCTGCTTTCGGTCACGTAGGCCCATCTTGTTTAGCTCTTTGTGCTTGTTTCATCAAACTTTGTAGCAACAGTTAGCCTTCGCTGCGTCCTTGAGGCCTGCTGCTTGCAGGTGCCTCTGGCTCAGATTGAACAGCCCCATTGTGTCTCTTGTTCACTATGTCTCTATTTTTCTAATTATCCCGCAGGGAACTCCCTTTGCCCTGTGTTGTGCAGTCCTCAAGGGACTTCACAATATTTTGCATGCATGTGTAAACTGGCTCAGCCTGGCCCCGAGTCAGCTAGAAACAGCTCCTATGCAGATGCCTGAACAGTCATCTTTGTGCTGTTGTAGGTAGCCTGGCACAGATGGGTATGTTTATCCCTTCCTGTGGTGGCACAATCCCACGCGAAGGCAAGACGCCCTGCATCTTAGTAGTGCCTTTGAATTGGGGCTCAGTTATCGAGTTGATTCAAATATACAGTGAAATCCCTTGTGGACAGTCTCTGTGCTCCCATCTCCTGATGGAGGCCTTCTGGCTCTTGAAAGTCATTTAACCTTGTGGTTTCTCCCAGAAAACCTCCAGAAAATACTAACCAGTGCCCAAGTCATCAGATATTTTGTGAAGGCATGTTAAAGGCCAAATATTTTCCTTGTTTGCAGATCTTTGCATTTGAGGTGGGAGGAGAAGAAGGAACATGTAACTCCAACTAGACATGTGAAGTTATGGTAAGAGAAGGCATTGAAATTCCTGCTGCTGAATATGGTTTGCAGATGACAGGTACTACAGAAGGACAAGAATAACAGCTGTGTTGGTCCTTAAGGACAGGGGATATTTCCACATATGAAAAAGTTTGAAATAAACCTGAATCAGTAAATAAAAATAACAACAGAAATCCCTACCTGGCCCAGCCAGTGGCTTTATTTCTTGTGTGTTGGGCTCTACAGCCCTAGAGAGGCAGAGTTCCCTTGATAATGCCCATCTTGCTGTATGTTCTTACAGCTACCAAAGGGATGAGCCATGTAGTTTTCTTTCTTGCCCGGGCTCCAGAAGAGAGTAGTGGCTTTCTCAAAATAGGAGAACTCAGGCGTGTTATCTGAGCATGTTAAAGCTGGGAAATGGCCCTCCCTTACCTCCTTTTTCCCGTACTACTCCGCACAACAGGAACAATTGCATCCATCCCCTTCTTGTGGACAGCAGTGCCAGGTGGCTCTGACACAAGGTGTTGCACTTGCACAGCACTCAGCAAGTGTGTCCCTCTCTGCACTCCTTTTGGAGCACTGGCTACAGAGAGGTGGAGTAATATGCCCAGGATTGTTTGGCAGACCAGAGAGTAAAACCTCCCTCTCTTGGTACTGCTTCTGTGTGCCCTCATTTGGAGAGAGACACCAGAAATGCCTGGGCCCCACTGTCCCCTCGCTGCTCATTAACGCTTCGTGTTCACAGCTTGCAGGATTGCAGCCTGTCTTCCCAACATGCAGAGGAAATCATTGCCATTCTCCAGAGCTGTCCCTCTCTCTCTGAAGTGGAGTAAGTGACTCCTTTCCTTCCTGCTAAGTGGCTGCAGGCGGGTGGTGGGGAGCAGGGGATGTTATATGTAGAGGGCAGTGAGACATGGGGCCTTACACCTAGGAAGGGTCCCAGCACTCTGTGTTACGTCTGGTGGGATCCTGGTTAGGGACTTTTGTTGAGGTTCAGCAGGAGGTGAATGCTGAGCGACCTTTGATTCCTGTGACAGCCGCAGCCTCTGGCTCCCTGAGACTGTAACCAGAGATGCCCGTTACAGAGCAGACCCTGCTGACGGAGCAGTGCTGCATGCTGCAGGCAGTATGGAACTTTCCCAGAGGTACAGCTCCTCCAGAAAATCCTCTGAGCCAGTGAAGTGACACAGATTGCTTCTGTGTTGTCCCTTTTGTCTTCTAAAGCCATCCAGCTCTGTTGGGAGAATTAGAGGAGGAAGGCAAGAGATCTACATAACCCACACATTGCAATGAGTATCATCCCTACCTTTCCTTATTTGCCTGTATATGAGGCCACCTGGGTTTGGCTGTAAAGATCTCCTAGCCTGTGTGCCCTGGAAAATGCTGGAATATCTGTTGCAAGACAGTTCAGTCCTGACTGTATCTTGAATTTAACTGCACCTCAAACCCCAGTTTTCTAGCTCACTGATTTTAATTGGGATCTGGAGGTCTTTGTCATCCAGTGTTTTCTTCCTTCCTTTCTTCCTTCCAGGAGGCCAGTAGACACTGACTCATTTGGTTTCTTGTTTTGTACTTCCACGTAGGTTTTCTAAAGTAAGGTGATTTGGGGGCTAAAGTATGAATCATGTTGTCCTAGGGATAAAAGTCTTTGTCTGAAGTTGCTTCATGCAGAGATAAGCAGGGAAGAGTGATCTGGGACAGAAGAACAGTCCAGGTAAAAAAGCAATTGTAGGAAAAGGAAAGCAAGCAGATTTTGAGGGCTTTGTTGTTTATACTGTTCAAAACAGTCCCCACTAACTGGAAAACGCCTCAGTTTATCAGGTAACAAGCTTGGAGATGAAGGCTGCAGTTGCCTGCTGGAAAGCCTCACTTGGATATCAATTTCAAAGCAGCTGGAGTAAGTGTTGCCTTGTACAAAACCAAACTGCCCTCTTTTCTTGAGCCTGGCAAGTACCCTACAGAGATGCCGAGCAGGGATCCAGGAGGCAAAGAACTCATCCAGACCAGTGCTACAGAAGCAGCTCTGAGCACTCTTAAGGAAGGATGAGACTCAGCTCATGAGACTGTTCAGGCTGAAGTTGGTCACGTCCTCAGAGCATCATGCTTGGAAACTGGTCTAAATGCATTTGAAGTGCCCTTTCATTAAAACCCCTTCCTCAGGAGTAGTCCTGTGTGTTTTTCACCGTGCCACTTCTGAAGTTAATTGGGTTCAAGCATGCAGCACACTGATGATAACTTCTACTAGGACAGTCCTGTGTGATTTCAGTGATCAACTAATTGCCTTTTTTATCTTTCTTAGTCTCAGTCAAAACCACCTCTCTGTTAATGGCATTTGCAGTCTGTTGAAGTCAGTAAATACCTGCCAGAAGGTGGTGGAGGTACAAGTCAGGTACGTAGGTCTTGAATCATTCCTGAGGTTCATCCTAACATGCAAGTCTGAGAGTTAGGTTCTGAGATTTTTGTTGAGTCAGCTCAGAAGTGGGGCAGGTGAAGAACATGTCCAAAGATGATTATTAACACTGACACTTGGTAATACATTGCTGTAAGCTGATTTTATCTGAGCCATCAACCAGAATTTGAGAAGGTACAGAAGTGTGTGTCCTTTCATGTGTGGGGGCAGTTTTAGACTCTTTCCTACTCTCTGCCCTGGGAAGTTTTGGAGAGAGGGTCTCTGGAGTATGAGAACTGGTGACATCTCCCAGAGTGGAACTGGAAGTTCTCTCCTATTACTTTCCCTTGGAAGCTCTCTGGAGTTCAGGTGTAACTATTTTGTTTGCACTTTCTCTAATGGTTCAGAGAAACTGGGTTACCTCATATTGCATAGTTTGATCCAACCAGGATTTAAAACTAATGGAGATTATTTTTTGCTTGCTTTGGGAGTGTTTTAAGAGATTGGTGTCACCAAAGAGTTTTGCAGAGCAAAATATAGCATTCTTAAAACACAAAGTCCTGTAAATAACCAAAATTGATTGATTCCTTCTCTTCTTCACAGCCATTGTTGTGAGACTGCAGTCCTGAGGTTTACAGCAGACACAGAGTTTGCTTGCCTTCCTCCTAGGTAGAGTGTGTGTGTGCAAATGGTGTTTTCTCAGCATCTCATTTAGTTCTTACATCCTGTTTAGGTACCAAGGGTAACGCTTATCTTACAGCAGTTCTTGCCCCCCTTCCCCTCTAGTACTTTGTCCTGGTTCTCTTAGCCACTTTGGAAGTTGTCCACTGCATTCCACAGTGTTTGATTACATTTTATGTCTTTAGGGGACATATCAACCCACAGCATCCTAAGTAAAGCAGGCTGTTTAGTGGCAGCTGTGCTATCTGATAATAGTGAACAGGAAAAAAACAAGTGAACCTCACACCTCCAAACCAAATTCCAAACAGACTCAGAGATCCCTGCATGTTAAAACCATCTAGTTCACTACACTCTGCATTCTGGATCATGGTACTCCTAAATCAAAATAAATTTGGAGTTTAATTTTTCCCCTTAGAAAATTATGGGTCAAACCAGTTGAACCCAAATGTTTTGTTTGAGAAGTGGTTTCTGTTGCTCCTGGAGCTGTAGGTTCATTTATTTATGCCCTTGTTCTCCATGGACTGAGCCCACTGTAAAATAGCATTTCCCACAGTACACCTGCATCCCACCTCTTAGCCAGGGAGGAACAGCAGGGCTATCATGGGATGCAACCCAGTTATGTGGCTGTCCTTGAAAGAGAGTGACAGCCTGAGACACGTGATCCGTGACTCCTTTAAGGCACCAGGTGACATTTCAAACTTGGATATTTCAGGATTTCGACGTTCCATTTATTTATGAATAGTCAGGTTTTTGCACAGACGTGGACTCTTTTCACAAAACATGTTTAGGCAAAAGTTGAATTCTCCATCAAACTGTATCTTAGATGAGAAATCTGTCTTTTCCCTTTCCCCATTGCCTGCATGCTTGTATTTGGTTATTCACAGAAAGAAAGAAGAGCTTGCTATTGGCAAGATATGGGTGTGGGCTAGAGCCAGGGTAGCCCCAGGGACCTGCCAAATTGCTAAAGCATAGGTGTTTTACCCTTGTCTGGTTTTGTGCTCACTTACTAGGGAAGAGCCTGTGTTCTCTACTGATGACCAACAAAATGGAGATGAAAACCAGACACCTAGTGCTTCAAAAAAAATAAGGTACTATGGCAAATTTTCATTGTATTTCATGCATGTCCTGTCTCTGGATCCTATAGCTGATGTAACCTGCATCTCCAAGGTGAATCGCAGGAGAGCTGGTAAAGGCCCCTGCAGTCACTCATTTGTCACTGTGTTGCATTCCCAGCTTGCAGCACTAGAAGCTCTGTGGTTAGTGTCTGTGGTCTTCTACAGGAGTCAAAATAGATTGTGGGTTGTGTGTCTTATTCACAGAATTGGTGTGGTGATTGTGCAGTTACTGCATCAGCTCCCTGCATCACCATGTGGGAGTTGGGGGAGCTGGTGGTGACAGAGCTTGTGATGTTGGAGGGGTTCTCTACTGGTATTTAGAGAAATGCAACCTAAGCTGGACCCATGTTCAGATGGATATCAGATCATGCTCTTATTCCAGCACAGAGCACGCCAGTCTGTTTTGTAGGCTGCAGTGAGGAAGGAAGAAGTTGTGCCTAAAGCCTTCTAACCAGGACCTTGGGGACCTGGCTCTTTGTCATGCCACAAGCTTTCTTTACCTTGTCTTTTTATTCTCTGTTTGCAGACAAGAGCTGAAGGTACAGATTGTCAGTTGTTGCAGACAAAAAACCCCAAACCCCAAGATATTTCAAGGGGATTTTTTATTTCATTATTATCTCCTTGTTTATTCTCTTGTTTTCTGAAGGAGTTAAGTTTACAATCTTGTTTGCAATCCTGCAGACCTGGACTACTGATTTCTCTTTCCCCTTAGACTGACAGACAGTCGTTTTCAAGCCAGTGACCTGGAAAAGCTGTGTGCAGTCCTGAAGGAATGTAACAGCATCTCTGAGCTGGAGTGAGTCCTTCTTAACTCTTATGGTCTTTATCTGCATTCTTTGGGATATTGAGAAAATGCCAGTTGTTTTTTCTGCAGTGTTCTGTGGAGAAAGTGGTAGAGATGTAGCCTTATGAAAGGCATAGCTTTATATGGGCTAATATCCTTTGCCAAGGAGACATACAGTTCTAGTGCTCTCTTATGGGAAAGGTTGCAGGACATAAGTCTAGAAAGGGGCTGTTTGATCACTTAGCCTGACTTCAGATGTTACAAAAGCTGTAAAACTTTGCCCTGTCATTTTTGCCTTTGGGCCATTTGGGAGAAAAGCTGCAGAGGCTGAGAAATCCCATCCAAATCAAGGGTGCTGGTGATCCCACATATGGTTTGCAAGGACCTTCAGCACCAAAGCACTTTCTTCAGTTAGTGCTGTGTGTGGGGAGTCATCCTGTCTGCTGACACCAAGACGTAAGCAGACCCAGCCCTGATGGAAAGGCTAGCCAACTCACACCCCCACATCTAGGTTTTGAGGACAGAACAAGGCCCAGCACAAGCATGTATTCTAGGTACCACCACCTGAGGGCTGGCTATTCCCTTAGGCCTGGCAGCCTGTGGAAGAGATTTTTAGGCTTTGCTCTTCTTAAGCAATCATGTCCCTTGATCTCACATGGGCCATAGCCTCATTGTAACCCTTAGGCTCTAATGTCAGAGTCCAATTGCTTCTCCAGGCCTAATCTGTGGCTCCTCTGTTGTGCCTGCCCAGGTTGATAATTTCTCAGAGCTGTGGATTTCTGATCCCTGGTAACTGCATTAAAAAGCACTGTCAGTCCAGAGGGGTCACTTGGTGGACATGAGAAAAGGATGAGCCCTGAGCTAGGTTTTTGGCTATCTTGTGTTCGTTAATTCCAGTCTCTGGTTTCCCTGCAGGCTTTAGTCATCAGTGGAGAGGGGCAGTGCATGTGTTGTTTTGATTAGAGTGCCCGTGTTCTGCTTTCAGAGCTCTTGTCACTAAAAGCTGATTGTGCCCATTGGGTTTTTTTCTGTGAAAATTAATTGCCTTTCTTTAAATCCTAGCCTATCATATAATCATCTGGGAGATGAAGGACTTTTGCAGCTGTTTCAGTTCCTCCCGAATTTGAAAATGTTAAGTTCTCTCAAGTGAGTAGCACCTGTTTCTCCTTACTCATGGATGGGTTTTTGTGGGAGTATTGGTTGTGGAATCACAGTCCACATTTGGGAAGGTCTTTTCAGGATCAAGTGCAGTTATGTTCTGTGTCTGTTGAGGGTAGACCCACTGTGCTACCTGGTCTATCCCCACCTATAGTGCAGAACAGTTTGACTCCACTTGAAGTTTGATTGAGATCAGTGCCCAAGAGCCTCTGTATTCAGTCCTCCATGAAGGAGACAGGTGGTCTCGTGTGCAGGTGTGGCACCTGGTTTCTAAAACAGGCTGGAGTATTTAGCAGGCCACTGGATTTTTCCTCTCCTGGTTCCTCACCAGAAGGAAGAGCAGTCCTCCCTCTCTTGAGGTGGGCACTTTTGGAAGATAAATGCTGGGGAGCTCCCGCTTCAGCAGTGGAGTCTGAATTCAGCCACCATGGTGGCTTATGTTTATCTGCGTATTTTACCTGGTACTCCCATTGCAAGTGCACTGTGCAGGACTGTGGCTTAAGGAGTATAGCACCATTCTGTTTTATTGAAAGATATTTATTGTTCCTGTTTGATTAATGGAACTCAAGCCAAGACTGTTCCAGTTACTGACAGTCTGCAGCTTCTCTTCAGGTCAGTGCAATGAAACACACTGCTGTTATTTATCTGGGTTTTTTTCCCCAGCATCAAGCACACTGCCCGTGGTCACACTAGATACTGTGACAGACTTAATAGACCTGAGCATGATCTCAATTAGTGGGGGTTTTATACTGCTACAACTGTTGTTTCTGCCTTGCATCAGTGTCTTGTAATAAAAGGAATTCCATTTAACCATGAGAAAAAAACTTGTGTGGTGAGGATGGTCCATCACTAGTACAGGTTGCCCAGAGAGACTGTGGATTCTCCATCTTTGGAGATGTTAAAAACCCAGGTGGACAATGTCCTGAGCGGTCTGCTCTAGTCTAACCCTCCTCTGAGCAGGAGAGATTGACTAGATTATCTCTAGAGGTCCATTCCAGCCTCAATTATTCTGTGATTCTCTGAACTCAAAAAGTGAGGGATGAATTTAAAAAATACTGGAGTGAGTTGTGTTTGCAGAACTGTAGTTAGAAACACAGGCAGAAGGTGGCAAAGAAGCTGTCTCTGAGAGTGTTGGAAAAGGATCACTATTATCGGGTGACGCAGTGTAAATTGCTAGTGGTTTTGCTTGCAGCAACTGATTTCATCTCTTCTTCCTGTAGGCTTAATGACAACCAGATCTCCCTGAACTCTGTGTTTTTCTTAGCTCAGTCCTTATCTACATTGGAACACATTAAAACAATGAACCTCAGGTATGACCAGCAGCACTTTTCCTATTTTTTGCTATTTGAAACCTCAGACTGTGGTTTTTGAGGAGTGATGCAGGAGCATGTGTCTTCAAACTCCGTCCTGATTATGTTCTTTTCTGGTTACAGCTTAGGACACATGCAGGTGGTTCATCTAACCTTTTGGGAGAGAATCAGGTAAAATCATACCCACTCATCTGTCTAAGCCTTTCAAACTCCTCCTTATGAAATCTTAAATAGATGGTGATGTGTGAGTCCCTGAGGTGTGCCATTTGGCTCCAAAGTCCAGTCAGGGTGGTGGAAGCAGGGTGAGCTGTTTTATGGCTGATTGATTGACAGTGGCTTGAGGGTATGGAGCAGATGGCAGTATCCAACTGCTGATCGGGGGTGCAGTCATCTTCCTCCTGGGCCAGGGCAGAGCAAATGCTCAAAGTGCTGAGTGGATGCAGAACTCTCTGGAGGTTGGAAGAGGGATGATAAGGCCCTTTCTCATCTGGGGATGACATGAACCTAATTCTGGCAGGTGGTGAGAAAAGGCAGACTGGAGCACGAGGCCACTGCCACCACCTCACCCTCTTCCCCAGCTGCAGTGTGGAGAATCAGCTACATGGGGGCAATAACATCAGCACAACTCATGGGGTAAACCCTTCTTTCCCCAGGGTCAGAAGTACCAGCAGATGGAGAAGTAGTTTCCTGGCGCATCCCAAGCATGAAGCAAAAGGACGGTGCTTTCGGTATGGTAGCCCCAGCTTCCTTTTGTCACCCAGGAGTGTAGGGAGAGATGGCTGTGGGGGTCTGTATCTGTAGTGTAATGTGTGGAACAGACCCATCCTTCCAGCTGTGTCTCCTCAGAGAGCTGTCTTGTGCCCTGCCTGCTTTTGGGCACTCAGCTCTCTTGGAAAGCAGATGTTTCTTTCCTCTGCTTGTATCCCATCATGACTGATTCCACATGAGACACCTCTGGAAAAGGTGCATCTTTAATATATCTCTCTTCCATCCTCTTCCCTGCTGAAACTGGTCAGAGAGGCCAGTCCACAAAATAACACTTGTTTACAAGGGAGAAGGTCTTGGCTGATGTAATTTGGCAAAGCCTTAAAGAGATCGGGCCAGCTGGCATCAACCCAGGCCAACAGGTATTGGTACTTTGTGGTCACTGGAGGCTGGAGGTGGTTGGGTGAATAATACACCCTCTTGGAATAGACTTGGGATGTCCACTGCTACAGGTGTATATGGGAAAATAAATAGTGCATCTTTTGCTTGGCTAAGCTCAAGGGGATTGTCTTGCTTTCCTGCAGGGGAAGCTTCTACCTATAAATAATGAGATACAGATCTGGCTGGCTACTACATTCGTCCCATGGAGACCTGCCAGTTTGTTACCCAGGAAGGTTTCTGTGATTTCCTTCTTGGAGAAGGACTTCGGAGGCACCATTCCCAGCCTTGGTCTGTGAGAGCCGAGACAGTGCTGAGCAGGGAAAGATGCTGTTCAGTCTCCTGATACAATTTAAGTACCAATGATGTGGCTCTAGGGAGGCAACACCCAAAGTGACATGGTATTTTGGTGGACTGGCTCTCTTGAATCAGCTCAGAGCTGGTGAAGTCATCTGGTTGTCACAGGTTTTGACTTTTCAGTCCTGGATTGTGGGTAGCAAAATATATGCAGTGGAGGCAAGAGGGTTGCTATGGGCCTTATCCTAGGATGTGAGGCTCCGGGTTATGAAAGGAGTGTTGCCATACCATGGTCATGGGAAATGTTTAGCTCCTGAGTGCTTTGTTTTCTTCAGTCTCAAGGACTGCAGAGTGGGTCCAGAGGATGTGACCAGGCTGTGCCACATGCTGGCTCAATGTCCCCAGCTGACAGAAATCGAGTAAGTGTTGTGCAGTCAGCAACCCTGCCTGTCTGTCTGTCTCCCCAACCCACACACACAGAGTCGGCGTTCAGGTTAGCAGCTAGTGTAAATTTGCTCTCCTCTCACAACAGCCTCCTAGAAATCCCTGCAAAACTTCATCCAGATGCTTAGATAAACCCACACCTTCTACTGTCCTCTCTGTTTCAGAGTTTGGCCTCTCCTAAGTCTACCATGTCTGTGTGTAAACACCCCAGAACGTGTATGTGTTCTCACAGTCTTCCTCAGTCATGACTAGGCACAAGTCTTGTCATCTGCTCCTCGAGACCCTGGCTTGTAGTATAGCCAGAGCAAGAGCACCAGGCCCACTAAGCCGTGAACCGAACTCCTGAAGAGCTGGTCATTCCAAGCAGGAGCTGGGCACCAAGAAAATTAGAATACTGGTCAAAACAAAAACTGAGTAATAACAAATAACATAATAGCCATATTGCATGCATGAAATACATCAGTAGCATCATTTTGTAAATTTACAGTAATGAAAAAGTAAGACTTTTAAAACTGGAATGTTAGTTGGCTATAGAATGTAGTGGAACACAGAGATCAGCCTGTAAGGACTAAATCTCACCCAACTTTCAGGGCATTTCTGGACATGTCCTTTTTCAGAATTTGCCCGTAACACCCCCATGCACATGTGGGTGTGCATGTCCATGTAGATTTTATAGAAATACTTACAGATTGTCCCAGTTTCTCTTGGAATTTGTTTCCTTCCATGTTTTACAGTCTGTCTGGAAATTCATTGAGTGACCAGAGCATTGAGAGATTACTGAGCTTCCTGCCATACCTCTGTCATCTGACACTACTGAGGTAATGTTTGGGGTCCCTGCTTTGATTGCTGCCATGAAACATTGGTTTGGAAAGTGTTAATACCACAACATATCTCAGGAGCATTAATCAGTAATTGTAGATCAACAAGCTAGGCAAAGAAAATGCAGAAACTCTTTCACACCCATTCCTGTCTTGTTTCTGGAACCAAAGCAGCACTGAACCTTTCTTCTTTAATGATAACTAGAGAAAAAAAAGACGACAGGAGGAGAAATACCCACCCTAGGTACAGCATTCCAGATAATCCTCACTTAGCAGGTTCCGTGGAACCTGACTTATGGATGCTATCCATAACATATGTAGAACTTGTTGGTTGACACATAGTGACAGCACACCACCCGTGTGTGTGATCAGCATCTCACAGCTCTGCCCCTGCAGGGATCTTGGCCATCTTTTACAAGATGTTGTAGCAGGGAGGAGCTGCAGTGTCTTGAGACACTGAATTTGCTCACTCAGGAGGTTGCTTCCAATCTGGGGTATCTCTAGTCAAGTAGCCCTGAAGAGGAGTTGTTCAGTGTAAACCCTTGGTCTGTACTCCCTTTTCAGTCAAAGGAGTCTCTCCTTTAGTTAAAGGAACACTGGGTGCCAGTGCTCAAAACTTTAGATCCTTGCTCACTGATCTCGAGTTAAATGGGATGGATCCAGCCTTTTGCATCTCAAAGTAAATAATGGGAAAATTGGGCCGTATGTATCGGAACCTTTCTTCTTGGGAGCTAATTTAATTGTTCTTTCTTTCCCCTCCTTTTCAGTATTAGGAATGCTACATTTTCCCCACGTTGCATGGTCTTACTCATCAATTCTGTCAACCTCTGTGAGCGGATCAGAATGGTAGAAGTCCGGTAAGATGCTCAGACTGTTTGGAGCCCAGCAGCTCAGCTTTAAGGGGACTACTAAGTTTGTCATCTTTGAGGAGCATTGCTGAAGGACTCTCTTTTGTGTTTGCTTCAGGTCAAATGAAAATGCTTTTTTGCATTTAGGAGCAAGCATGCGAAGCCAAAAGACATCCTGCAGGTACTGGCATAAAACACTTAATCATAATTCACTTGTTTTGATTAGGTTTGAAACATTAGTGTAGGTAGCCAAATCTCCTCTTCTATGAAGAACTCATGGGCTGGTAGTCAAGAAGCTTGGGCTAGTAGCTGAAGTCTTGGGGCTCAGTTCAGCTGCCTAAGTGCAACTTGGTACCATTTGGATGGATTGAGATGGCAGAGGCACGCGCCTTTCTTGAATGGCCACTGGACTAAGGACCATCTTGAGTGGCACCAAATTCTGCTGCACAAGCAACTGAATTGAGTCCTAGCCACCACATTTTCCAAATGTGTGCCTCAATTTCTGGGTGATAATCTCCATATGAGCATCAGTGTGATGTGTATGGGATACATGTCTGTGACCTCTCTGGGAGTGATGGTTGCTGGGTGCCGCTGTAAAGAAGACTGTAATATGTCACCATTTAGGCACCAAGGAGATGGCAAAAAATGTCAAAAGATCTGTTGCCCACTTATAACCTGGGGTTTGTCATTACTAACCTCAGGGAGGCATTACGAGACGTATCAACCACTGGCCCAGCTAAGGGCATTCATCTCGGTGAATGTTGCGTGGAGACTGGGGTAAAAATGCAACTTCTGGTGGGCAGCTGTCACTGCTCAGGCTGAGCCTAGTTGCCGGCCATGCTTTAACTCTCTTGCTGTCTCATATGCAGGCTGACGGACTGTGCCATTGGTCAAGGGCAGATAGATGAGCTCTGCAGAGTCCTGGAACAGCGTGGGTGGCTGGCGGAAGTAGAGTAAGTGGGGCTTGGTTTGTTACCATGACCTTGAACAGGAGTCACTGAGGGAGAGCTGGGTTGGCATGGTTCAGCATTGCCTGGGGTTTCCCAGCCTGTCTGCATGTGTATGTGTGCTAGTTCAGACTATTTAGAAACAAAATTGTTTAGTAATCATACAGGTCCTTTATACATATATTTTAAGAGGGCTTGAGCTGGTGGGATGACTGTCTTGGGATTTTCACTCTGTGGCTGTTTTGAGGCATTTGTTGCTTCATCTGAGCTCTGCTCTGAGCTTGTGTTCAGGGCTCTTCATTTGAGCTTGCTCTGGAGCTTATGCATGAGGTAGTTTTGTAGGGCAGCAGTTTGTTTTAGGCAGACCTGTAATGGCTGAGCTGGGATTTAAGTCCAGGAAGTTTGGCTTTTTTCTTCAAAGCTTCTCAGAGGAGCATTGCTGCTTAAAAGGCTGAGTTTTAGTTGGCCACCTTGTTCTTTTACCTTTCAGTCTCTCCAGGAATCAGCTGGGAGATGAAGGCCTGAGGTGCCTCTTGGACCACTTGCATCAAGTGCCTGTTACCTGTTCCCTCAAGTAAGAAAACAGACTGTGAATCTGAGGTGCCCTAGCAAAAAGGTGTTCACGTGATCCTCCCTGAAGCTGGTTTCATGCTTCTTGCCCACTCCCACTTTCTTGGGAGACCACAGCTCAAGATCTCCAGGCCAGGGTGACTCAGGGTCTGACCCAAAACCTGCTGAAGTAAGTAAAAGTCTTTCTATTAGCATCAGCAGGAGATAACAAGGCCAAGAGCAGGGTAGTGTGACAGAAGTTGACCCAGTCCCCTGAGTTTTCAGTTCATCACTTCTGGTTATGTTGTCTTCTCTGAATAACTCAAGGCCTGTAGGTGCTGTGAGCTTAGCTGTGCCCTGTGCCAGCCTCTTCCTTTCCCTTTTTGGTGGGGGAGCAACTAGTCCAGCAGTTGGAGTGCAGGCTGGAAGTTGGCTGTGTCACCCAAGTCATCAGCGCTGTGTCTTGGAGGGGTGTGGTACATTTAGCACAGCTGAAGGTGCCCAGCACCCCACGAACTGCTCTGCCTTTGGTGCCAACTTGAATTTCACCTCTGTGGCTGAGGAGCCTGGGGACAACCCTGAATCTTAACACCTGAAAAACCTTCCTTCTCTTCTGTGCAGTCTCAGCCATAATAGGATTTCTCAGGATGGAGTTCTGCATCTCATAAATGCCTTTGCCACATCTGGAAATACTACTGAAGTTCAAGTTAGGTGTGTCTTTCTCCTCACTAATTTCTGATTCTTCCCTGCATGTTTTTCTCTTAATTATCATAAAGCTTGTTATCTTCAGGTAATAATGATGAGGGCCATGTTTTCAACTACCTTTATGTATAAGTGCATGCAAAGCTTTTGTTTATGTCTGTTTCTACTGGCCAAACATAGCTGCTAAGGAGGAAGCTAGCAGAACTGTTATTCCACAGGGCCAAGTCATTTTTGTGTATAAAGACACAGGTTTCAGAGTGAGTCTGTTGAAAGCAATTTCCGATGTTCTTTACTTGGATTTGTGTCTTTATCTCCTTTCCTCTCTGGCAAAAATAGCCCATGGGTTCTGGGCTTGTTGCACTGGCATGAACTGCTTGTCACAAGGCTGGGCCATGCTGCAGATCTGACCTTATCAGTGTTTATGTTCACATAGACCAGTTGGTCTGTTGTGAACCAAATTTTACCAGGGTCACTTCCATTAATTCCTGCAGTTAAATGTGAGTGCTGAATGTTTTGGCTGCACTATTTTAAAGCAGATCAGTTTCCTGTTTTGGCTCTCCCCAGAGCTTGGCAGAGACAAAAGGAGGCAGACAAAAGCAGGGCAGATCAGGATTGCTTCTCCAACCACCAGTGCTGAC
The DNA here is from genome assembly GCF_000737465.1 of Haliaeetus leucocephalus. NCBI lineage: Eukaryota > Metazoa > Chordata > Aves > Accipitriformes > Accipitridae > Haliaeetus > Haliaeetus leucocephalus. The sequence continues at coordinate 534,652 of NW_010972528.1, forward strand.
TTATGCCAATTTAGCATTAGCAAAACCTTATTGAAACATTTCCCTGGGCTGGTTTATTGTAGGGAGAGGTGACCTGGGCCAGGTACCTCTGTCACTGCTGCGCTGTGTTGCTTTGTGCACTTTGATGTATTGTTAAATTCTGACCACTGGGAAAAATTGTCTTTTTCCCTCCAAATCTTACACTCGCATGTCTTCTCTGTGCAGTTTGTGCTCCAAAGCAACTTTAATCATCAAGTTGACAAGCAGAGATGATCCGAGAAAGATTTTGAGGTAATGGTACAGATGTTTTTTTGGTGATTTCTTTGACAAAGGTGGTGTCCTTTTTCTAGGGACAAAGCAGACAAAACCTCTTGCAGCCCCTAGCGCCTGGCATGGTGATATTTAACACTAATAGATAATACATTTCCTTTGGTTCACCTTCTGAGAAGAGCTTTCTCACGTCACAGAGAATCCCACATCCCTTTCTCTCACTGCTTCCCCACTGACTGTTCCTCACCTAGGAACCTGTAGGCATGCCTACAGTCCCTGTCGCAGGACAGGGTGCTGCAAAAAGCTGCACCATTAGCATACACATATGCTGTATCAGAACATCTCAACAGATGCTTTTGAAGTGTTGTCACAATCTTTTTTGGAAGCCCTGCAAGGCTTTTAAAGTTTTGGTGCCATCCTTCTTTCTCTGTGGGGAAAGGGTGTGATGCCTGAGATTTCTGGGTCAGAAAGCCTGAACTGTTTGTAAGGGACTAAGACTGTTGTCTTTCACACTCTTTCAGACTCTCAGAGTGCAACTTTCAGCCAGAGCACTTGGAAAAGTTGTGCTTGCTCCTGGAGAAGTGTACTGGTCTGACAGAGTACATGTGAGTTAATGGCTGCTTGGACCTATTTGGGGGGGCTTATTTGCAAGCCGTTCATTACAATGACCTTTGGTTCTAGATCCTCGAATAACAACATGACAGTCCAAGCTGCAGAAAGGCTTCTACATTCACTGAGGAAAAATCTGGGTCCTCTGAAAATCAGGTACTGTGTAACTGCCGTTTTAGGTCTGAGGCTGGTCTGATCATCTAAGATCTCCTTTCATCAAAACCAAAAGTGAACTGTGCTTCTTCCAAAGATAGGTAGCATTGGCCTGAGAAATTCCTATGGGTGACTCTAAGTTACTGGTATTTCGGCTTTATCTCCTTGATTTCTACTGAGCATCATGTAAAGCTGTGGCCATAAACTGTGCTGCTTCTGCAAACCTCTACCTGCTTTACAAAGAAGGCTGCTAATTCTGGTGAACACATTCCTACTGTGTCCTCGCCAGAGCATCCCACAGTTCACCTGGGTAACAAATTCTTCACTTCTCCAAAATGTGTTGCATTAGAACACAAGGGCCAGGCTCCCTCTCATTGCTGTCAGTGGTAGGCAGACAGGAGGGAAGTTGATGTTTGTGTCCTCCTCTGCAGGGAAGCTGGGCTGCTTCTCTGTTCCCAGTTTGTACCCTCTTTCCTATGTAGACCTTACTCTGATGAGCAAAGCAGCCTATCTGTGTATATTAGAGTGCTGAGCACTCAGCTGACAGAGGCAGAGATGGATCCGTGCACGTGAATAAAGCAAAGGTGCCTATATTCTGCTTTGCAGCATAGAGGAGCCATGGGTAGGTAAAGAAAGCATCACAAACCTTCTGGAGCTGGCTGTCCAGGCCTGTGGAAACATAACTGAGATTACGTAAGTAGCACCTCAAGTTCTGGTAACTTTTAGATATTTTCTTTTAGCCTGATACTTTTAAGGACATGGGATTGGAGCCAGCACTTGCTCTTCTGTTCTTTATTCTCTGTCTCCAGTGCATTTGTAAGCCATTAGCCAACTTGAAGCAAGTTTGACCCAAATGTCTGGTGGGTAGAAGTGCTTAGAAGGTCTGTGGTCGCACATGTTAGTAGGTGTAGCAGAAAGGAGACCATGTTCCTGGTCTCCCTTGGGAGAAAAGGTGCCCAAATTAGGCTGGCTTTGGAACTAGTTTAAATATTGCAGACCTTTTCAGAGATGAGTGGTTAGGATTCATGCACCAGCATAGTCCTGTGCCATCCAGTCCTGAGTTTCTCCTGGAAAATAGCATTTGCTCTCCCTCAAGAGTTCATAGGCTTATGGTGTTCTCTAATCTCTACCTTTCCAGGATATGTAAAGATAAAACCCTCTTCCAATTAGGCGTAAAGTTCCCACACTGCCTGGAGAAGGTGGAATCAGTCATTAGCAGGTGAGAAAGTGACTATTTGTCCTTATTTTCTGCTTGTTCTGAAACTCATCACGGTATGAAAAACATCTTCAGAGTGTCTGAGGCTCTAGTCTCCATGGGTTCAGTCTCAGAGTGCCTCTGTGCCACATGTCTGGAAGGAACCTTATTCATGTGCATGTGTCTTTTGGGCCACCCTCCTCCAGGCCCATACTGGACCTGCATGAGGTAAAAAAATCTACTTACCTTCCCCACAGGACCAGGAGCACTCAGGAGACATGAGCACTTTGAAGACTCTTAAGACATGCTGGCTTCTGCATGAATGTATAGAGAGAGAACAGCCTTAGTGTCTTTTTCCCTTTGTGTAGCTGAAGAAGGCGGCAACTGTCTTCTCGTGCTGTTGGGGATGGGCTGTGTTCCTCTATAGTGGACTGTGGTGTAGATGGGACATAGCAGGAGAGGCCAGGGAGGGCACTTGCAAAGCTCTGATCTGTTCCTAAGCCTGCCCCTAAGGGGCACCAGACGCTGCAGTGGGTGTCTGCTGATCATCACTGACAGTTGTGTTGTGTGTTTGTATCCTGCAGATTGCATCTGTACAAGCCAGGAATCAAGCATGCTTGCTTCTACCAAAGGGTTCTTGAAAAATGTGCTCAGCTTCAGGAATTGAGGTGAGTTGACAGGCATTGTAGACGATTTTTTGGGGAAGGTAGTAGCTTGACTTTGTGGGTGCAGGAGTGCACACGGCAGGGGAGAGGCCAGTGCAAGGTTGCAGTCCTTGCCCTCTGGGTCCCCTACTTAGAGTGTTTGGATGGAAAATAGAAAAGACCCATAGACCTAGTGGCTTCCTGGGCTATTTGAAGGCATCTAAATCTCTCCCCTGTGCCCAGATAACCCGTCCTCTCTTGTCATGGCTGGGAGCCCCCATGGGACCTCGCCAAGTATCAATGTCGTGACACTTCTTCAATGTCCCAGCACCACTATGTTTTAGTTGTGGGCTTGATACAGACCTTTCGTCATCAGTGGCCATAGCCCAGATCTGTTGTTCTGTTCTTGCAGATGGTCTCATGTTGAGCTCCACAATGATGAAGCAGACATGCTAGTCAGGATTTTGCTACCTCTTCCAGAGCTGAAGAAGTTTGGGTATGTCCCCAGCTGTGGTCTTTTCCACATCTTTGTCATTTGGTCAACCCTGTGCCTCGCCCTGATCCTCTCTGAAACACTCTTTGTCTGGAATATGGCCATGAGCTCTGTGATCTCTCCTGAGCCTTGTCTAGGTTGTAAACTCAACAGCTCTCTGCAGTTCATGCTGAAGGTGGTTATAGGGGCACCATGTGCATGTCTTGAGGTTTTTTCCTCTCCCCTTTTTTGAAGTGAAAGCAATTTGAGACTGAGACCTTGGGTCTTGTTTACATTGTAGGTAAGTTTATACTACCCTACTGTGTAAAAGAGGTTTTTCTGGTATGAATAGCATTCAGTCCTTTTCACAGCCCTCTTCAACTACCTGTAAGTGAGAGACAGGCTTATAAAGGGCATCTCTGCCCAGTGAAATGCTGGGGGTTGGTTGGCCCAGGCAGGGACTGTGCTGTTTGGTACATGTACATCATGTGAACATCTCTGAACTACCTCGTCCTTGTAGTCCTGTGCATGGGAGGTGTGGAAATCTCTCAAATTTACTGGGCCCTGATGTCTATGCTGGCTGGGGTTTGGGATGGGGCAGTTTGTCTGTCAGTGAAGTAAACTCCTCTCTCTAAGTGTGCTGAGACCTGACCTTATTTGATCCTTGCTGTTTTGCAGGCTGACCTCTAGCAGTATTATGCCAACTGGAATTGATTACTTGATCACAGGCTTGCAGAATTGCCAGGCCATTGAAGAGCTCAAGTGAGTGTGTTGTTACCAGGCTGTCCAGAGTCTGTCAGGTCTTTCCAGAAGTTTTAGTTAAACTGCAGCCTCTCTTCTGCCTCTGCTGTGGATGGGTGTAGTTTTCCTGATGGCTGGAGGACTTCAGATAGGGAAGAAGCAACAATTCCTTTTTATTTGCAATGAACAATGAGTGAGAGAGATAGAGATCAGTAGTCTGTGGCAGGGAATGTCCAGTGGAGAAATCAAGTGTTTTGGTAGTGGGTTTTGCATGGATCTTTTCCCAGCTGGGAGGCAGTGTTTCCCGCGCAGCAATCCCAGAGCCAGCATTTTACTCAGGGAGGATGATCACGTGGCCTGCACACAGAGATGGCTTTTCCAGGTACCTACATGTGAGGCACCCTTCTGTTACGAAGTGCCACTGGACCGTATGTGCCGCTGTTGTGAGAGCTTTGCCATCTTGTGGTCACAGTGGCACCTTGCTCCATGACAGGCTGGGTTCTTGCTCCAGAGGTTTGGGATTCTCTTGGTATTTTATCAAGATCCAAACACGTCCAGTAGAATTGCCTTAGCGAACAAAATTGAAAACTATTCACAGGGACTAGAATACACTCCCACTTCTCTTCCACCCTTTTTCTGCTCTCCTGTGCTCTGAGTGCTCGCATGACTGCCTGTGGGTGGTTAGTTGTTCCTGTGTTATTTCATCTTTTAGCCTGGGCTACATGGAACTCAGCAGTGCTGCTATTCCTAAGCTTGTGCTGGGATTTCGTGAAATGCCATCTCTGAAAAGGCTTATGTAAGTATGTGACTGCAGCTTGCCCCTAGCCCGGCTTGTGATACTGAATAACAGGATCTTAATGTCCGTTTTCCTGGGGATGTTGTTTCCAGCTTGAACCATAACAATATTAGTAATGATGGCTGCTCCAGACTCACAGAAGCCTTGAGGAATATGCGCTACATGGAGGAAATCAAGTAAGTTTTTTCTTTCTTGCAGTCTCTCATCAGCAGAGGTGACCACTAGTGTCAACATTTGCAGAGACCCAGATGTGCTTATACACGATGTTGTAACAAAAACAGGGAGGTTACAAAATGCTCACGTATGAGGTACCTTGGGCTAGAGGAAATTGGAGCTTGATGTTCAGAAGAGGAGAATTTGGTCTAACCCCACTCTGCTGCAGTCATGTAGAAAATGGATTAAACAGCCCCTGGATGTAAATCTTCCCTGGAATCCCTGGGATCCAAAACAGGGCCAGAGGTCCCCTTCTCTCCTGGGAGAGCCTTAGACCCAGTACTTCCCCACTCTGAAAAGATCTGAATCTAGAGCCAACCCCAGGCTTGCTCTGCTTTTTTTCCTCTGTCTAGCCAGATGATGTACATTCTCCACTGTAGTAGTTTGGAAAATAATAACGACCTGTTGCCTGTCTTGGTATTCTGGCTGAAGTAATTTCCCACCTATTAACAAGATCCAGTGATTTTGATTGTTCTTTGCAATTTTTTTTTAATGCTTTATTAACAGCTATTAGTCTTTCATGACGTAGTTGAGATAAGCAGCTCTTTTGATTCTGCTGCCAAGGTCAGAGGTGTCATCCAGCAGATGGGAGACATTAAGTAAGATCTCATACTTTGCCTGGTGCTTAGCATTTTCCTTTACAACACAGCCTTTCTTCTCTTTTTTAAAGTTTAAGCCACAACAACATTGGAGATCCAGGCCTGATGAATTTAGCTGCTGTTCTGCTGGAAATGCAGAACCTGAAGAGAATCGAGTGAGTCCCTTTGTTTTGTTTGCAGCGATTTCGGTTATGGCCACAGTTGGTGGGGAAGCCTGCATAAGAAGCCCTTTGCCGCCTTCATTTATACAGTGTTCCATCTTCCAGTTTTCAATGTCATTGAAGACCTGATACAAAGTCTACCAAACCAATGGAAGGTGTTCCCTCTGCTGCCCTCCCATGTACAGCTGGGACTGGCAATGACTCTTTCTGCCAGTGCAGAGATTCTCAGAGAGTGAAGTTTACAGCCATGTCCTTGTGGAGTCACCCCCAGACACAGCAGTGGGCATTTGCCAGCCTTCGCTAGCTGTTTGAATGGAGAGATCTCTGGCTCAGTTGTGTCCTGGAAAGTAAATCTGCAAGCTTGTGGGGAATCATACAAGTCTCAGATCCGCGCAGCACCTTTCCTCGGGCTATGTAGGGTTCCCAGCGTGGTGGGCCCCAGTGTTGCTACACTGCTTTCTTTTACTAGTGGATATAGAGGTGAAATTGAGAATTTGTCAAAACGAGGACACAGTCTCTAGACAAGGCTCTCTCTGAGAGATATGAATTCAAACTGGCCCTTCTCTAAGGGAACAGAAATTAGAGCATGCAGGCTGTTTGTTAGGCTCAGCTCTGGGGTATGCCTCATAATTTTTTGAAATAAAAACCTGGAAATTACTTGAACAAGAAAAGGAAATCCCCAGTTCTATCTGGGAGAGGGAAAACTGTTCCTTCCCCCCAGTACCTGCAGGGGCAGGAGTGACTCAGTACTTGACAAAAAAGCACTACAAATTCCCAGGCCATTTTCCAGAGACCTGTGTCTCTGAACACACCACTGCAGCCCTGTATAGCCCATTGATGCAGTGACCCAAGACTCCCATCATGCCAGGCAAACAGTGAAATATCTTAAGCTGGTATGTTCTGGTTCTTACTCAGTCACTGAGAGTCTTTCATGCTTATTTTAGCCTTTCAGGGAACAGTCCCAGTCCTGCTGGAGGGGAAAAGCTGATGGAAGCTCTTGCCTATTGCAAGCACATCGAGGAGTTACTGTAAGTGTGTCATTTCCAATGTCCCTTCAGGAAGCTGGGCAAAAATCAAGGCAAAGAAACCACAACTAATCTGGCTCCAGTAAAGCCAAAACCATTTCTACCACTGATTCTTACGAGTGCAGGGTAAAAACTCATAGCTACATGGGATGTGTGGTGCTGGGTTTGGGAGGTTTGGGGATTGCTTGTTCACTGCAGTCTTTTGGAGATTCCCAAGAACCATACAGACTGCATCAGTGGGGAAGAGATGAATCTGCTGTTTAATAGCAGTCACAGGCATATGGGCTGTGCAGTGCCTGTGTTGCCTAAGAAATCAACATCAATCTATATGGCTGCAAAAATGGAGGGAAGATGACAGATAGAGGCTTTACTCGGCCAGATTTATTATCAGTTATTCCATTGCAGACTGGTTTATAGAACAAACGTGTCACTGCCGTATTAAAGAAATAAAATAATAAAAAAAAAATACCAAATCAGAAAAAGTTATTTCTGTTACAGTTAAAATGCTGGAGCTATTCATATAACCTTCAGATTACAGCATACCAGACTAAGGGCACGTATTAAAAAGTGCAATTTTGGTGTAGTTTCAGCTCAGGACAACCTAGTCAGGAAGGGAGATCAGTGTGCTCCTGAGAAGTGGAAGTCAGTTTTACTTCCCTGTTTAACTCCTACTGCAGGATTACAAAACCTCGTTGTTCTTTCCTCCCATTCCTAGTGTCCTTTGAATCATGGACATTAGTTCCTTTCAGCATAGTCCCATGCACATGGAATGGAGGTCACAGATACATGTGAGTGACACACACGTGAGGAATGAGGCTCTGTAGTTCACTGTCAGTAACATTTAATTTCTGCTCCTTCCAGGCTGTCAAGGAATGTTTTTGGAGACAGGACAGCAGTGAAACTTGCCCTCTGTCTGCCTCACATGACCAACCTCAGGATCCTGCAGTAAGTGTCAGCCTCTGCCCCAGGAAAGCTGGATATCCTGGGAATATGTGGGATGGTTGAAAGAAGGCATGGAAAAAGGCATAGACTGAAGTGGTGCACTGGTCTCCTGTTTAGACATTATTTTAAGTGTCTCAGGATTGAGAAACCCTCCACAGTTACTCTGTTGCTCCAAGTCATATCAACTATTCTTGCATAATCTCTTGCAGCGTTAACTTTAGAGATGAACCAGGCACTGTATATACAGTAAAATAACCCTTAAAATTGGTTTTGAGTATGTTAGCTCCTAATGCCTGTGGCTGTCCTCTTGTTCTGGTGTAATGTAAGCATAAATATGAGCACCTTTTGTAGTCCCTCACTGTTTTGTGCAGGCACCTCTGAGTCATTTTTCCCCCTGAACTCAGTGGTATTATATTTTTAAACCTTTTATGGGAGTCTTTCCGGGGCTCTAACATGTAGGACTTCCTCATACTGTTTTACAGTAGCAAAGCAAGAAATTGGTGAGCTGGAAGAGCTCACTGGGCTCAGTTAGCCTAGTGGTGTGTTTTCCAACCTGTGTCTAAGGTATCATCAGAAGATATCTTAGATGAGAAATCCCAGTGGTGGGAGACTTCAGTCCTCTGGATAGGTTCTTGTCTCACTGGAAAGGTGTTGGGAAATCTGCAGACATGAGGTCACATACACTCTTTGTTCTTAAGGCCGTTCCTCACTCATCTCAAACTGATCCCATGTGCACAGAGCTGGAGACACACTCCCGGTGGTACTGTGCTGCCTTTGCTTTTGCAACAACTGGCTGACTGTGCTCCTTTGTTGTGAGCATCAGCAAATCCACTGGACTTGCATGTCCTTAGCCCAGGTGTCACTGGCAGCAGCAGGAGCCATGTGACATGCTAGCCACATTGCTGGCCCCCACTGTTGCCTCCCTGTTTTCCAGGCCCCTTCGTTAAGACTAATCTACAAGGGTCCCAGCACCGGGTGCTCATTCAGAAGATGTAGCGGTTACCTTCCTAGCAAGTTAAATATGAGCTTTTGTTACAGCTTTATTCTAAAATAATCCTCCAATGCTTATGTTTCTTTTGTTAGCTTGCAGAACAATAACATTGGGCCAGCAGGAGGGATGGAGCTGGCCAGAGCCCTGGTGGTGTGTGGGCTGCTAGAAGAGATAAGGTAGGCCATGGCAGGTGCACTTGGGATGGTGCCAAACATATGGACTGGTATCACTTTGCAGGTGGGAATCATTTCAGCTCACAGGCCTGAGGCTGTCAAGCAGGCTTTTCCCATGCTCAGGGTGACTCTGCAGAGGGCAATCCCTCCACCTGTCCTAGACACTTTTTGTAGGATGAGAGGAGACACTCTCTGAACATCACTGCAGTGCACTGCCTGTGGGGCAGCTTGGATCATTTTAGATGTTAAACTTTGTCTTCCAGTGCTGTTTGCAAAGCTTCGTGTAGCCACGTGCCTTTGAACTACTGTATGCAGTAACCTGGGGAGCAGTAGAATTTCTGAATGTGGAACTGAAAGAATGGAAGTGATGTGAATTAACTCTTTCTGCTGCATCCTTGATGCTACTGTTCTTTGTTATGTGTTTATTTATTGTGATACATTTGTTATGTGTTTTATTATTGTTATTTATTTGTTTATTATTTGGACAATGCCCTTAACAACATGCTTTAGCTTTTGGTCAGCCCTGAATTGGTCAGGCAGTTGGACTAGATGATCACTGTAGGTCCCTTCCAACTGAAGTTATTCTATGCTATTCTATTCTAGTCTAGTCTTAGATAACAAGATGAATTAGGTTATTGGTCATTGAAGTGTGAGAGATGTGAGAGCAGCAGAGGTATTGCCATGGCTTGTGTTTGCTGGTAGATGAGAACAGAGCAGCACACCCTGATAAAGGCTGGAAGGCAGTTACTGCTGCCCCATGAATCTTTGAGAGCCATATCTTCTTCTCGCTCTCCCTTACCATCATTTCCTCTCAAGTCTCACCAGTCATTAACTCCAGTATAACTTGTTATTTCCAGTTGCACATGCAACACATGATGTGCTGCAGGTCTGTCCATCTTGGCTGTTGATATAACCCCACATTAGTGTCTGCAAGCAATTCACTGCTGAATGGACTTACATTGCAAGTTAGAGCAGGGCTGTCATTTCCATTTTACCAAGCAAGGAGTTGACCCTAAGGTGCCATGTGCTGATCTGGCTTGTCCCTGCTGTCTAGAGTCCTCACTTAGTCTGGGTTCTAGTTATTGACTTGCTAATTCACATAGTTATGTTTTGGTGGTGGCTTTTTTCTGACTGTGCCTGCTTTTTCTGTGGCAACTCAAAGCTTCTCTACGACTCTTACAGTTTATCAGAAAATGACCTTGGGGAAGGAAGTATCCATGCCCTGTCTGAGGGGCTGCCATGCTTTGAACACCTCCGGAAGATCGAGTGAGTACCAGGGCACTGAAGGCTGCTGGGGCAGAGCATGGCTGGCTTTGTTTGTAGCATTGCCAGGGCGGGAGTGCAGCAGACGGTGCTGATGCTGGTGCCATATTCCCCACTGGTTCTGGCACCAGCACATTGTGCCCTCTTTTTTTTCTCTCCCTGCTTCTTCAGCTTGAAACTCTGTGGAGTCACTGATGATGCTTCAAAATCACTTTCTCACGGCTTCCGACGATGTCCTTCCATGGAGGAGATAATGTGAGTGTGGGAATGGATGGGGAGACCCTTCATACATACAGGTCACTCTTGGTTTAATGTCTGCTCCTGTTTTCAACTGCAGTATACTTCTGATCCTGCTAAATACTTATTGATACTTACCACTAAGTAATTCTTAGTGATAAATTTACTAGTAATTTACTAATTAACTCAATTTACTCCTAAAAATTTCCTGGTATAACTAGCAACTTATTGGAAGCTGAATGTGAAGAGCTGAACAGAATATGGAGGAAAATACTCATCTTCAAACTCTGCCCATTATCCTTGGTCTTTCAGCATCTGCTTTGCGAGGCAGGACAGATTCCGCATCTTGTTCTCCATGGTCCAAGTCTTGCCTCCATTTTTTTACAAGATGGCCACAGTTGGCTCTCAGAGCAGAGCAGGAGCTTCTCTGTGTAATTGTAGAGGCTGAATTGAGAGCTCAAAGCAAAGTGAATTCAGCCTGTAGATGAACAGGGTGTGCCACCAGCTGCAATCTCGCTCTCCACACTGGAATAAAAGGGGTTGCTCTGATGTGTGGACGTTTAACGTGTTTTCAATAAACAGCATAGATGGCTAACTACTGACATGTCTTCACCTGCCCAAGAGAACCTCAGCGAGCAGCCTGCCAGGAACCTGCTCCAGCTTATGTCTTTTTAAAAGCAATTTGCCCCATTGCACTAAAGGGACCTTAACTTTAATTGTAGTACATAAGATCCCATGGAGTCAGCAGCAGTCTCATCAATCCTGAGCTACTGTTGGTTTAATGAAGACTAACACTGCCTGAGGTGCTGGCAGGGTACAGGCCTCCTGCGCTGAGATCACTCCTCTATCAGGATATAGATCTGTGAGACCTAGGCTCTCCAGTCATCTCTGCTGTGGCCATCTGGGTGACACCTGATTGTCGTGCTTCTGTTACATGCCTCAGTTCTGCAAAGTACTTACAGATGGTTTGAGGAAAATGATGCATGGGTCATAAGCCCACCAGACTTTCCTCTCCCTCCCCCAGAAGGTATTTGTGTGGAGATCACAGATCTCTTAGGACTCAGGGCATTAGGTCAAAGCCAGGATTTTATTGCCAGACCCATGAGAGGTCTGTCAATAATCCAGTGGAGCAATGGGATGAGTAAAGCAATATTCAGTGCATATGTGTGTCGCTTGCAGCATGGCACTAAGATTAGTTAACCATGTGGGGAGTTACTACTCCTGAATTACTAACAGATAGGCAGATTCTCCTTTAATAGTAGTGTTGGGAGTCTTGTCTTGCCAGCGGAGGCATATGTGAGTTCTGTCATTGGGACATCTGAGTGACGCAGCGAGCAATATGCTGATACCCATGAAATCCCAGAACAGGCTGTGAACTTGTTTGGTGGACGGCCCTAATTCTTAAGCTGGATCCTGTCCTGCTTTTTCTTAGTTGCTAGCTGGAGTTAAACCACAACAGTCCTACACATGATACAGAAATTCTGGAGTTCCTCAAACTTGGGTATAGAGGTATGGCTCTGTGGGGTGGCCCCAGCTGAGTATTATGATGAAGCACTGATGGTGCTGTGCTAGGTTTCTGTTTTCCAGGTGAGAGGGAAATGGCCAGGCTGTTCAGCCAGTGGCAAAGAAAGGATCTGAAGAATTTTCTCACTTGCTAATGCACCAGAAAATGAAAACCCCAGCCTTTCAAAAGCCCTGTAAGCTATCCCTTGAAAGAGCTCAGAGTCAAAAGGCAGCTTTAAGAGCAGGTTGGAGCGGCACCTTAGCTGCTGCAATAGTTTAACACCATCAGCACAAGGAGGAGGTGTCCTGGGGTAAAGCTGTGTGCTCTGCAGTCATTTCCATCTTTCGCATCTCATTCCCTGGGCCTGCAGGACTCCAGAGGGCACAGGCCACTGTCCCTGTGCTCTGTGATGACACTCCCTGGTGTCTTACCATACATGGACATATGTGGTAAAACTGAGGAAACGCCTCAAAATCAAGCAGGGGAATGTTTACCTGCCATGATAAGAGGGTAAGCTCTTGTAAACCAGCTAATCTATGAGGGGGTAGTACCATAGCACTGCTGTTGTTCCCCTTGGGTTTATCAACTGACTCACAGTTGGGATTTGTTGTCTGTCTTAGACTGTCTTGGAATGCCCTTGGAGATGGAGGAGCCCAAGAGTTGGCCAGTGCTCTCCTGGGGATGGAAAAGCTGAAGATGTTAGAGTGAGTACAGCCCTGAGAGCAACCCCAGGAAGAAAACTTGTTTTTCTGTTGTTGAGCCTGCAACCACAGCACTTCCAAAAAGGGGACAGATGTTAGGAACAACAGATAAGCTTTTGCAGTTCAAATTCTTGCTTAGCATTCTTGCAGCATGCACCAAGGGCCAGCCTTGTAGACAACGCACAGAGGCACTTTTTATTTAAGGTGTTTGCAGTATAGGTATCTAAGCAGAAGCTAGTCTGTGAAGGCCTCCTGTTTGAGTTAGGGAAGACAAACTGGTATTTCTAGGGCATAAGTCGTATCATCTAATGACCTCAGGTGAGCTGCTTCCTGCAAGCTTTTTCTTCTCTTCAGTGCCTGGGATGGTCTAGATGGGTACCAGGCTCAGAGAGCCTTCCTTTGTGAAAACCTGCAGCAAGGCAAGCGATCCTTCCCCAGGATGGAGCAGCCAAATTGTGGGTGTTGGGCCATAGGAGCTCGCAGGAAGCTCAGATATGCAGCTCCTGTGCCAGATCTGCAGTGCAACCAGCAGCTGGGGTTGACGTCACCAGTTTATGCGCTGGCCTGGTGGTGTCACAGCCCAGTGCTGTTCCAAGGGAGAGGCTGTCATCTGCTCAAGAACTGTTCATGGAATTTTCCTCCCCTTGACCCTTTGGAATACATGGCATGTGTCTTCCATCTCTTGGCTGTATGAAAATATTAGTCTGTGGGTCGTAGGGTCAGGAACTGAGTTTTGTTTGTCTTGGGCAGGGAAACTACATAGTAGAGCCTGGCTATTTTACAGGTACAAGCAGGAAGGTTGTGTCTGAAGCAGGAGGAGTTGTTACTAGCATTTTTTGGCACGAAGTTTGCAGTGGGAACTATTAGAGTGCTCCAAGGGCAAGAGATCTGCTTAGAAGTCCTGTTGTAGAAGGAGGACATAGGGAGCAATGCATACGCACCTCTTGCATAAATAGAGCCACGGTCATAAAGAAGAGGCTGATGTAAGTTGTATGGCATTGCAGTGCTTGTGCAAAAGTGTAACTCTTCTGGGACAGGAGAAGGAGCCAGTGATTATTCAGCTGTTTTCCACTCTTGATTTGGTTTTGGATTTTAAAACTCTCTTTTTGTTTCTAAAACAGTCTGGAGAAAAATCGCATTGGCACCCATGGAGCCACAAAACTAGCAGAGGAGCTTGCCAAGTGCCCAGAAATTCAATTCATAAGGTGAGCAGGTATCACAGAGCTCTCTTGCTGGGTATCGGCTCAGCAAGGGGAAGTCAGGGTGACCAGTCTTGGGACAGACATGACCCATGCTGGCCTGCTGCCCTGGTTTAGCTGGCATGGAATAGGGTATTGCAGGGGACACAGATGCAAGCCAGGTAAGCCGAGAGTTTTCTAGGCCAGCTCCACCCCCTCAGAAAGTCTTGCGAGAAAGGGACTGAAAAGCTTACTGGCTTTAAATGAGGTAAAAATGAAGACCCAGTTGGTTGCATTTTTTCCTGTAAGTTTTCTTTCTCCCATTACATCTGATGGCACTTCCGAGATACATTCTTGCCCTGTCCCACTCTGTCCTGGGATCCATATCTTGCAGATACTTGAACACCTGATTTTTCCCACTCTTTTGTTGTCATTGCTTCTCCAAACCCTGTGTATCAAACTCCACTAGAAACCTCTTGTAGGAGAGACCCACTCATCCTTCACTCATTTGAAAATTGACTCTTCCAAGAGTGCCTCTGATAACTTTCTGATAACACAGGTCCCAGAGCCAGGTGTCTGCTCCTACCTGAGCTGTATCTTTGGCCCAAAATAGGCTCAGCCTTCCATGATAGCGAGAGCAGCCCACGAGCAACCACTGAGGAATGTTTCTGGTCCTGGCTGGAGCTTGGGGCCCCTCAGATTGGTGTGCACAGCACAGTCCCTTTGACTCCTTGGGGCACTCTCCTTTGCACAGTAGAAGCCCAGTATGGGCAGCTTTGGGGTAGACTCCACCAAATGAGGTAGATGAAGAAGGATGGCTCATGTAAATGAGGTTGCTTGTGTGTAACTCAGTTCTTCCTCCGCTTTCTGAGATCCTAATGGCCTGAGGACTTTTCAAAGCCTTAATCTGTCTCCCTAGCTAGATAAGTGGGTCCATTTCAGGGGGCAGGCAGCTGCTGGGTTGCTGTTGTGTCACTGAGATATGACCATACCTCACTCCTGTCTCACTGTCAGAGCTGCTTTGATGAAAACGCAAAGCTGCCTCTTCCACTGTCTTCAGCATGCCACCTCCTCACTCACCATACTTAGTCCTAAGTATGTTTGCTGTTGTTGTAGGCTGTGGGACAATCCAGTGCCCAGGGACCTTGCTGAGAATTTGACAAGCCAAGACCC
The DNA here is from genome assembly GCF_000737465.1 of Haliaeetus leucocephalus. Taxonomy (NCBI): domain Eukaryota; kingdom Metazoa; phylum Chordata; class Aves; order Accipitriformes; family Accipitridae; genus Haliaeetus; species Haliaeetus leucocephalus. Next base: position 549,671 of record NW_010972528.1, read on the forward strand.
AAGGCTGTGTTTCTCCTTCTACTAGCAAAGAAGAGCCCTTGCCTGACTAGGAATTGCTCTCTGTCTCCCACTGCCTCAAAAATTGCACTGAAGAACAGGAATTCAAAGTTACTGCAATTAAAAACTGTAACTGTTAGGTCTTCCTTTCTTGCACCGAACCAAGTGTGAACACTTAGTGGCATTTCATTTCTTGTGAGATTTTATAATATAAGACTGTAAATAATAGCTGCTGAGCAGGCAGTGTTCTTGGTGTAAAAATACTGAAACTCTCTTCAAGAAGATGAGATGCATCTGCTCAGGCATTCAGAAAGCCAGCGGAGTATTTAATTATCTTCAATCAAGGTTACAACACCTACAGGGTGTTCCAATAAAAGAATGTACATCCTCCAGGAGAGGATTTAAAATTATTTACAAAATTGTAAACTGTTGTCCCTGTTACAAATGCACTCAAACAGGCTGTTTGAAAATTGTGTACGTTAACTGTGTGTGAAATATCTCTATGATTTTTAGGCAAAAAATGGTAGGCAAAAAATGTGGTTTTGTTTGCTTCATAGCAGGCTCCTTTTCCTACAGAATTGCCTCAGTTTCCTACTAGAAACTTCAAGACTTCTGAAATTTCAAATCATTGCCTGCAAATGATCAATATTTATACTATGATAACATGGAAAGGCTGATGTCACCATAAACGTCAGTGAGAACCTTAAAGTACTGAGGTTGTAAAACAATTTGTAAGAAAACTGACCATTATGTGTGAGAGGATGTGTGCTACTGACTATTTTCATGTGGGGTTTTGTAGACCTTTGTGGGGTTTTTGGAAGACTCGATTGCACTAATTTCTTTGAGGTGAAGCGCGGGGTCAGTTAGCTTGAAATGCTGACCACATGATAGATCCTTCAAGCCTCTGCTATCCTGAATCCCAAAGCCTACGTGTCACTGGGCAATGGATGTTGGACCTGTGGGAACTGGAGGGAGAAGATCCCAAACACCAAGTTTGCTGCTCAGCGGAGGAGATGGACTACAGCTGCCCCTTACACATGTGGAACACCAGTTTGCATTGCAGGAGCATGGCCACATCATTCTCATTATTTATTAACTTGCATTATAATGTTTTCCTTACGTGTTTGTGCTGTAAATATTTAATCCTTGTGGTGGATTTATTTATGGAATTTTGTTTGCAGCAGTGTTTGCCTGGGGAGACAAAACTGATCTGATTTGGGCAGAGCAGGCATTTGGAATGAGATGGAAATGCTGGTCCAGCAAACCTTTGGGCAGAGGATGTGGACAGCAGGTGCTTGTTGCTCCTGGGGGAGCCACTGTCCTTATTTAAAGATCAGCATTGGACTCTCTGAGATACTGGCATTGTTGCGTAAAGGTGGGATGCATTTTTGCAGCAGCTGTGCTCTGAAAAGGATTTAAAAACAAGAACAAAAAAAAAAGGTAGTGAAATTCCTTGTCAGGCCATAATTCAATGGAGTAATCAAGTACCTGAGATTCAAACACTGGAATTTAGGAAAAGCTTCACCAAATGTGGCTTTTATTTTCATCCTGTATTTTTAGATCTGGTTTGCAGATGCAAATCTTCCCAGCACCCATCAGAGGAAGAGTGTGGCAACAAAAGGTAGCGTCATCACGTACCGAAAGGTGTCTTGATGCCCTCAGCTCTTCACAGCTTTCAAGGTGAGCGTGTTTGTCAGCTGGGCTCTTCTTGGGCCCTGGTCTCCCAGGACTTCTTTTGGAAATATAAGAGATTGGACAGAGTTTGCAGTAACAGTCCATTTTGGTCCAGACTATGAGCTGAAAATTCATTTTTTCCTGCATTTTAAACATCATTTTAGTAGGACTATGTGTGATAAATTACAGAGGCTGAGTTTTACTCTGTATGAAGAAGGACAGTACTGGGATTGGACTTCTTAATGCACTTTGTGATGGCCGTTTTGTCATCTTTGGTAGCAACCAGAGCCAGAGCCTTTTGCTATTACCACTGAGGCCCATGCATCAGGGGAAAACCAGAAAATATCACTGTCAAACAGATCTTCGTTCAGCTCCATTGTATCGTCTCCTGATGCCACCCACTCCTGCATTTGAATTTGTTCAGGTGTCACAATAATTTATTTTCCTCCTTTACTGGTGTGAAACATGCCTGCTTATTGTTTTTCCTCCTTTTTTGATGGGTAAAAATGTGCTTTAACTGAATAAATGAGAATGCTGCTTTGATGAGTGCTTGACTTTTCAAGTCAGTGTTGTTTTCTGGGTCTTGGGTGCTAACCCTAAATGGCTGCCTTGTGTACAGCAGCCACTGTAGAGAGATCTCTTAGGTTTGGAGCACATTGTTGGATTGTTTTCCCTTGCAGTGAAATGAGCTATTTAAAAATAAATGAGACCTGAGATTTCCCCCCTGCAGTTGCCCTGACTCCTGAAGTTTGGAAGCGTACATCTATGCCATGAGGTTTGCAGTAATGTAACAAGGCATGCTACAAATACTGTTGCTGCTGCAGCATTTCTCTTGACTTGAGATGTTAAAGAGTGCCTCTGAAATCTAAATGCAGACCTGCATTTCTCAGATTTTTCCCCAAATTCAGGATTAGCTCCCAGACACACATCTGTCTGGCCTGAGAGAGCAGCCATCCCAGTGGAAGCCAGGGAAGGGACTTGCAGGACATCACGGTATCTTTTCCAGAACACCAGGTGTCAGCAAAACCCCAAAAATGGGAAGCGGTTGTCTGTAGTCCTGCGATTTTGGCTAAAACCGGGCTCTCTTCTGTATTTTGAGTGCATGGGTTGCATTTAAAAAAAAACCAGAGATGTAGATTAAGTGGTACATGAAACATAACAATGCAATCGATCCCTAGTTTGTTTCTTACATCGAATGCCAGGGACTTTTGGGCCACCCTTCCCCAGCGTGCTTCCCATTTTCATTGCGCTGCTGACGTTTGTGTTCCAGCTTACGGTCATGTCTGAAAGTTTCCAAGGGGAACCTGGAGACTTTGTCCAGTTTTGAGGGGTGAAATGAATCTTCTGGTATGCAGGAAGATGTGAGGCCATTGGGGATTGTGTGTGATGGCTGAATACCAAACCGATTCCCAAATAGCTAATTAATGTGGGCCATTTTTAGAGCTGTTACTATTACGTTTCAGATTTATCGCGGTCCAAAAATGGAAATGTATCAGGACGCTCCACACACCCCTATTGTTTCAGGCTGCCAGCAGTCTCCGGAAGACAATGTCTGAGCTAGTCGGTACTGGTTTCACACACAGAAGGGATTTTGCCCCCTGAGATCAGATCTTTAGAAAGAAATACTCTGCTGTAAATAAACAACTGCTGGAGGGCGGTGAGGAGCCTGGATTTTGTGCTAGGGAACAGCCGGAGCCAGGCTGGGCCGGGCTTTTGCACACGATGGCTGCTGGTTTGTAGAGCTGGAAGTGCAGCTGCCGTTTCCCCTCCACTAAAACCAGTTCCAGGTAGTGCTGAACCTGCTGTGATTTGATGACATCATGCTGGGCAGGAGAGAAAACACAGGAAAAACTGACTTTGGAGAAAATAGGCACGTTGGCATTCATGAACTATTGGCTGCCTCTCCCGATTTCCCCCAAAGTGACATTTTAAGCCACGGGCATGGAGGTAGGAGGGCAGGTCTGGCACAGACCCCACTTCTCCCACTGAATTCCTCTTTCAGGCACAACCTTGTCCCTTCCTGTGATGGTTTCTGGATGGGTTTACACAGAAAGAAGGGTTTTGCTCCTAAAAACTAGGCTCAGCTCTTAGTTGGATGTTGCCTGTCATGTCGCCTGCACTGAGCAGGAGTGTTCATGGCCTGTGAGCCCGTCCTGCGTCCCCTGCCCCGCTCCTGGGGTGCCAGGACGGGAACGGGGCTGGCAGAGGGGGGAACAACCTCATCGACGCTGAAACCTGACTCGGTGCCTTGAAACTCTTCAGCCTTTAACAGCTCAAGCTGCAGGAGAGGCCAGGGGAATACGGGACTTGATTATTTTGCCCGTGATCTTTAAAAGCTCTGTACAAATAAAGATGGTTTATTTAATCTGAAGCCTCGGACGGAGGCTTCCAGTCTTATTACCCTATCTCCAAATCAAAAATATCTATATAAATATCCCCGACGCCTGATGATGTGCCTGCCAAGCCTCAGGTGAGGCTGCTAACAGTATGTTGGGTGCAAACCCCGGTGGTACCAGGCTGGAAGGGAAAGCACGCCAGCTCCTTGGGTCGAACAGGGTGACGGGTAGGTGCGATGCCGGCCAGCTCGGTGGCTTGGGCTCCCCCCCACCGCTTCTGGGGGGCCACGCATCGGGGGCCTGCCCATTTCCCTCGGTTAACCAGCTTTTTCCCCAGGGGAAGCGATGTCAGCAAAGCACTGCGGGACACAAGGATCCTGACCCTATACTGGTTTAGACAGAGCGATGCCAGCACCGAAAGCACCCACCCACACCAGCCGGGCAGGATGTGTCCCTCCGGCATCCAGGCGGCACCAACCCCCCCCCCCAAACAGTGCTTTTTGGTTAAAAGAAGGGGGGGGGGATGTCGAGCCAACAAAGTTCTGTTTTCATTGTAGCTGGGTGGATAACACGGAAAATAATTTTCCAGCCTTTCCGTGCCGCCCGCCCCCCGCGGACGCCGCGGGGGCGACGGGGGGGGGGGGG
>NW_010972528.1:554332-590043 GCF_000737465.1 Haliaeetus leucocephalus
GGCCCGCCGCGGTGAGTACCGGCTGCCCCCCGAGGATGCCGTGGGGATAACGGAGGGGGACGGGATGGGTAAGAGGGGGGGCCGAAAAGAGAAGGGTCAGCCGTTTTGGCCGGGGGATGGTTGGGGCGGTCCCACGGCGGGATCGTTCCCCGCGGGTCGGGTGGGTGGCGATAGCTGGGCCGGGGGGAATGCGTCGGCGGGGAGCTCGGATATGCCGGCGGGAGGGTGGGTGCTGGCCGGCCGGCATAAACCCCTGTGTCGGCCCCCGGGGGGGGACCTGCAGGGCAGTGTCCCCATCGGCTTGTCCCGGGGGTGTGTGGTGCCCCTTCTGCCCTCCATCTCCTGGGGCAGACCCTCCTTCCCCTCGAACAGACCCTCCGACCCCTGGGACAGAGACTCCATCCTCTGGGACAGCCCCTTCAGCCCTTGGATCAGACCCTCCAACCTCTGAGACAGACCCTCCACCCCTTGGGACAGCCCCTCCATCGCTTTACGCTCCCTTCCCTGGCCCGGACCGCTCTGTTCCTACATGGTGTAAACGTTGTCCCGCCTGTCCCCGCTCTCCGTGCATCCGCATCCGCTCCTAAAGATGCCAACCGGACGCATGACCCCCCCAAGCAAACGCCCGGGCCTGCTGGCTTCGCTCCCCAAAGCTGGGGACATTTGTTAGGGGTTTTTCCTGGCAGCTGCCGCAAGCGCCTCTCCTCCTCCTCCAGCATCGAGTTGCGGGGGGATCTGGCGAGCTGAAGGCCGGGGAAGTGCAGAAGGGCTTCTTTGGGAGCTGTTTGCAGCCCTATGCTGCTCCAGCTGGTGGTGATATCCTTCGTGCAGCATGTTTAGGGGGGGATCAAGAGGGTTTATGCTCTTGGATGGGCTGCCCCTCTCTCCTCCTCTGCACCCAGCAAGATGCCTCGTCCTCTGCGATAGTGGCGAGCGGAGTGTTTCGCTCGGCAGCGTGAGGGTGCTCGGAGGATGGCAGGCGGGGAGGTGTTTTCCCATCGGCTCCGCCAGCCTGAGGACCTGATGCAATAAGTCTCTGGGTGAGTAACCCTAATTTAGGCGAGTGGCTGGATTAAAGCCAGTGGGGCTGGAGGATTTGGTGGGCAAACACACCCTTCAGGGCTGGTCACCGCAAGGAGGGTGGAACAGGAGATAGAGGTGAGTCGAGAGCTGAGCTTCCGTGGCAGAAATGTCTCCGAAGGGCTGGGTCCTTGCTGTTGACTCCCCGAGAGTCTGAGCTGCTTCATGGGAAGGAATTGGGAAGGGTCCCTGTGAACCTCGAGCCCCAAGTTTGAAGCCTCCCGGAGATGCACTGGACCCTTGCTGGAGAAGCTGGAATCAGAATCAGGCCAGTGTGAGCACAGCCCAGGGGTGCTCAGTTCTGATATTGCTCCCCTCATCTCCAGCATCAGCCTCGTCCTGCCAGCCCAGGTATTGGGGGCTTTCATGCCAGCATGCGATACTGCTGTGCTTTTCTGGGCTCAGAAAATGTTTTATTATGGGCCAGAAATCACATCCCATTGAAGCCCCTTGCGGGGCAGGGAGCAGAGCAATGGGAGGAGGAAGGCTGAGAACAAAAGCTCGGCACATGTGGAATGGATCTGTTTTGAAGAACTGAGTCAGTGGAGGATGTTTTGCTGGAGTAACCTCGGGGAAATGCTGCATTTGCTTTGGTTAGAGCTGTGTGATAGCCTGGGACATACATTTCCCAGTGATGTGTTTTTGTTTCTCTGCTGTTGCCTCTGGAGCATCCCGGCTGGGATAAGGCGGAGGAAAGGCACCCAGTGAGGCTTCCAGCTGTCCCCAGAATTGTACCTGCCTGTGGTGTAGGCAGCCCCTAGCACTTGCCTTGAGTAGACAAGCAGTCCTGGAGCTCCTTTCTGAGAGCCCGGCACCCCTCACCACCCCAGGGACAGGGTTTGCCGGCAGCCTGCCTCCGCCGGCACCGTTGGCGTGTGCCCCGCTGTTCCCAGGACCTGCTTGGTCGGAGTCGCGGTTTGTATCTCTTGAACAGGTTGCAGACATTGTGCTGTAGCAATGTGAGGGTGGGCAGGGTCATACGACTGCTAGTATTTGAGATGCTGGCTGTGATGTTTTTCCCTCCCCGCTGCCTTTCTGAGCTCGATCTAAAGAGAAATGAGATCATCTAAAGCCGCATCAGCGCATCTTGCTCTGGGCACATCCTTGCTCCTGGGGTCTGCGCTGGTGGACAGCAAGGGACCCTGTGCTGGTTGCTGGGAAGCCGGTGCAGTTTGTAAAGCCATTGCTTGGGGGGGGGCGCTCAGGGGACCCCGGTGCCTGGCCAGTCTGTGCTGGAGGAGGGGGGGCACGGGCCCCATGCACTGGGGTTTCCAGGGTGGAAGAATCCTCTTCGGGTTCGGCCGCTGGAGCTGAGCTGTGGGTGAAGATGCTCTTTGCCTTGGGGGGATATATCAGCCCCCAGCAGTCTGTGTCTCTGCTCGTCTTCCAGCGATCCTCCTCCCTCACCCCAAAACAGTGGGGTTATGTGGTGCTGGAGCGGCCGCTAGCTACCCCATGATTTACCAGTCTGCCCAGTTGTATACTGGAATTGCATCGGCTTTGTTCGCCTTTTAGCAGTCTCAGCATGGTGTGTGAAGAAGCTGGGAGGAATAACTCCTTCTCTTGCTCCCGTTATATCCGGTGGAAAGAGTTTCCCATTGACTTCAGTGGAAACCTCTGCCCGGGGAAAGCTGGCTGGAGCCACCTGCGCCACTGTAAATCAGGGCTTGTTCTCCAGGAGCCCTCAGCGTGCTGAGAACGTAATACCCAGTTAATTGATGAAAAACTGACGCTTGCAGTCTCCTCTCCTGGTTCAGGGTTGCCAGCTCTCATAAGGAACTCTTTATGTGAGAGCCTTGGCTTGCATTCAGGGGCAGGGTGGGGGGAAAGGAGAAAAAAAGGTAAATTTGCTGGCACGGTGGAGTAGCCAGGCATTTGAAATGGTGCTCCTGGCAAGATGCAAAACCATGAAACAGCATGAAAAAAAAGAATTGAACGCTTCCCCCCCCCATATCTTACAGTTGGTCTTTTAAACCTCTGTAAAATATTTGTTGAGGGACCTGAGTCATCACTTTTTGCTGCTTTGGCTTGGTTTCCTGGCAGCTGGCTTTGCGAGGTTACTTGTTTGGATCACAGGAGCAGGGGAAAAAGTAATTCCTGTGAACTCAGGTGAGTTTGGAGATCATAGCAATATTGTTAAAATACCAGAAAAACAAAGAAGTGTAGTATTTGGCAAGAAGGTTTTTATTTATCTGCTGCTTTTGCTGAGGCTGTGGGTTTGGGAGCTGTAAGATTTTCTGCCTGTAGCCAACAGGAAAAAGCTCGCATCTAAAATAGTCGCCTTCCTCCCAGCCCTGGATTTTCCATCATCACGTGATTCCAGAAGCTGAGGATTTATGAAGAAACATCAGCTGTCATGAGGCTGATTTTAAAAATGAGATAAGCTGGAAACACAAGTTTTGCTGTTAAACAGCAAATCCAGTGCTGTGCAACCCTTTAAACCCAGGTTTATATTCCCTCAAGCCGTGTCTAGAGCTGTTGGGAAGGGGTCGAGAATTTATCAGATGTAATTCTCATTATAAACCACCGCATTTTTTGTATCGCTGGCATACAAATCCGTCTCAGGGTGCAGCTTCGCACGTCAAGTGGCAGCATCTCTCTGCTGCGGAGCAGGCCGATAAAATACAATTCTTTAGGAAAAGCTTGGATTGTAACAACGAGAGTCACCTGCCTGGGGGGTGAAGGTGGGCTCCAGCCCGTGGGGACATCAGCAGCACTCTGTGTGGCTTGGTGTTGGCATGCCAGTGCAAATGAGCATTGCACATAACGATCCATTAATTAATATTTCTTTATGTTATCAGGGGAAGGGCTCTGAAGCTCTGGCTGCTATGGGGTTGAAATGGTGCATGGGATGGAGGGACCTGCATGCCTGTCCACAGCCAGGGCTGCTGGTGGGGCCTTTCTGGCTGGCATGCTTGTAATTTTGGCACGCGGTTATGTTAGAAAGCAGTTAAAGATATTTCTTATCGCTTAAGCGATGATTTTTTCTTCCCCTCTCATGTGTGATATATGGTGTTGGCTGGAAATAGGAATTCAATTAAAATTCAGAAAGCCAGCATTTTTGTTTTCAGTAACGTACAAAAGCCTTTAATAAGTTAAACAGCCAGTATACATTAAGTATACTTAAAATGCAGGAGGTTCCCTCTGCACCTGCGAGGGAGCCCCGCTTGCTGCTTGTTCTTTACAGCCCAGCCGCCTTGCTCATGGGGCTGCCCTACTCCTTCACATTTCATAGGGTCTGGCTTTAGTTAAGTCAACTTTTTCTTCCAAATCCAGCTGTTGAAACAGATATATCCCCCCTCATCGTGATAGCCTGTCCAGCTCTTGCCGTAGTATTGCGATGGGAAAGTTTTAATGCAGTGCCTGGAAGTTAAAATCTGCCCAAAATCCTGAGAATGACCTTGTCCTCCCTCCCTTCATCTCCTCGTTTGCTTGTTTGTCCCATCCAGAGCACGTGTCCGACACGAGCATCGCTGCCACGGGGAGGTAGAGGATTCATGTTGGCATTTGCCTCTCTTGGACAGAGCCCGCTGCGGGTGCTGCCTGTGGTGGGCTGCCCGCGGCCATGCTGCTGCCCGCAGGACCCAGCCTCCCGCTTGCCCACGGCTGACGGGCAACGTCGTGTTCTGCTCCGGCACAGCGAAGGGAAGTGGCTGCCCCAGCAGTCAGCAGCGTGTGAACGCAGCGGGCGCAGAGCTGGCACGGAAACCTTTTCCTTGGGTCTGCTTTGTAGGGCAGTTGTGTACAGGGTTTGATGTGATTGCCAGGATTCACGGCGACATCACAATGTTTTCTGCCCTAAATCACAGATTTCCCTAAACTGAGCCCCAGAGGAAACCTGTAGTCAAGCGAAAACGTGCCATCTTCTCAGCACATCTAAGCCAAATACGCACTCACCAGTGGAGACTGGAATGGGGTCGGTCTGCGTGGCTTGGCTGTCACTGTGTGTCCTTAAGGGAGGGGGCTGCTACGCTCTCGTCTTGCCCAGCCCCTCGCCCTTTCTCCATTTCTGAGCAGCAAGCACAGTGCTGCTGCCGTGCTGGAAACCGCACGTGGATTTGTGAGCAGGGCATGTGGTGAGCGCAGGGCATGCAGCAATCGCGGGGCATGCAGCAGGCGCGGGGCATGCAGCCATCACAGGGCATGCAGCAATCGCAGGGCATGCAGCAATCACAGGGCATGCAGCAAGGCTGGGTTCTGCCTCCTGCAGAGGCACCCATATTGCCGTTGTCTGGTAGCAGCCATCAGAGCCCATTTATTTTCTCTTGGGCTTAGAGGAAATACTTTTTTGGGGGGGTTGTTTTTCTACTTTCTGATTTTTCTGAGCGCTCTCCCAAACCACGCTCAGCGTCTGCAGCATGTCCAGCCCCCTGTCAGCAATGGTGCTGCCTCCCTTCGCACGTCACCGCTGGGTGTGGAAGAACAAGTTTTGCTTTCGTTTGCCAGGCTGGAACCCTTGGCTTTCTGCCGGGTGAGAAGTACGGAAACACCTTTGGTGCTGGGAGCGCAGGGGCCCTGCCCTCTCTGGAGCACTCGGCTCTCCTGCTCTTCGGGGTTTGTGATTTCTTGCCGGTAAGTGGTTTTAGATACTTTGGGGACAGTGTAATGACATTTTCAGAGGGTTTGTCTGAAGAGGGTTGGAGAACGAATCCTGTTGCCCTCTGCTCCCCCGGTGCCAGGGCAAGCTCTGCCCGAGGGCGCGGATCAGTGCCAGTCAGCTCACATCGGAGGCTGCCCGCACGCTGGAAGCAGATAAAGGTGTTTGGTTTTACTCTCACATCCCTGGCTTACTGAGATCTCCAGTTTCGGTGTCTCTGCGGACATGAGCCCCTCTGCAAGGACGTGGGTCCCGTCCTCCAGTCCTGGAGCAGTGACTGGGCAGCGGTCATGTCCCTGCGGTTGCGGAGGGACGGGCCTCCACCCTGGAGGGATGCTGGCGCACGTACGGGACCACTGCAGGGGCTCTTGCCTTCCCCAATGCCCTTGTCCCGGGGAACGGCAGCTCCCCTTAGCTACGGGGTGGCCTCTTGGGGCAGAGCAGCCCCAGGTCCCTCCAGTTTCTGCTTGGATGGGGGAAGCAGCCTGGGTGGCAGGGGGGATGCGGGGGGGACACTTGGGGACGTCATCGTGGCGATACAGGGAGCAGGACTGCGGTGCAGGGGGGGATGCAGGGCAGGGTGGGCCTGTGTGGAGGAGTCTTGCTCCCACCCTGTGGGTCCTTCATCGTAAGCTGGTTTCTTCGCTGGCACTGCCTTCTCCCAGAGTCCAGCAGCTGCTGTGCCACACGCGGGGATGGCAGAGGCAGCTGGAGGTGGTGGATTTGTGCTTGGCATCTGCAGCTGCTGCCTCAGCTCTGGACTGGGCAGGGGAAGTGCTTTGGAGTGGCTCTTCACGTGATGATGTTTTCAAAATGAGACGAGCAGTGGATGGTGCTGATGAGCCCTGGGCTTGACAGGCAGCACAGGGTGGCCCCTGTGCTCACGGGTCTGGGCGAGGGGAACGTTAGTCCATCCACCTGGCTTCTTCAGAGCATCTTTCCTAGCTCTGGCTCCTGACAGCCCTCTTTGCGGTCCCAAATCCCAACAGGTGGTGGTCAGCCTTGGGTTGGACCCTTGGGTGGGGGAGAGGGGAAACGGCACAGAGCAGCGAAGGGCTTTGCCCAAGGAGGAGGTCTGTAGAAAGCAGAAAACAGGATAGCCCCATTCTGTCCTCTCTGGCTGTGGTGGGATGGCTGTGTGTCACAGCCACGGTTGGGGCTGTGGTGCCTGCAGAGCACCTGGAGCCTGCAAGGTCTTCGCAAGTGCTGAGTGCGGTTGTTGGCGAAGCACGAGCAGCACAGGAGCTCTGCCAGTGTGATAGACCGCAAATGATGACATCTCCTAATCCCCTTTCCCTGAGGGTCTTATGTGCCGGACCTGTTAATGCAATTACACTGGTATTACAGTGTGATGTATTATGCTGTTAAGGTATCTGCCAGTGTCCCAACTCCGTGGGGCACTGGGGAAGCCGATGCTCTGGCACCTTAGTATGGCTGGAGAGGTGTCCCTGCATATCCCATGGCATGCGCTGGGAAATGGCAGTCAGGCAAGGGATGCTCCTGTCCTGTGGTCTGGCACGTGCCCATACCCGCTCAGTCGGTCCTGCCCGGTGGCCCCTGCCTGCCGCTGGCTGCCAGGCCGAACAGGCTGTCATGGCTGAGCACCCAGCCAGGGCTGGGCTTCTAAAGGGTGACCCTGGGCCATCTGGCAGTGGCACCCGTGGGTGGGACAGGCTGCATCATAGCTCCTCTCCTCGCACCATGTAGCTCCTTGCAAGCCAGCCGGCTGCCTGGTGGGCTGTCCAGAGGCAGGGCTACAATGTCCCCTCTGCCCCTGAGCAAGGAGCAAAGGTGGCTTCACCCAGGGGGTCTCTGGAGGTCCCCGAAGGTTTTATGGCTGCTGTGGGTTCCCTTTCACCAGTCACTTGTCAGGTGATGTGGTGATCTTTCCCCCTGCATCCAGCTGGAGAAGCTGGATGGGTCTCCTGAATCCCTGGGTCGGAGGTGTGTGTCCCAAGGCTGCAGAGGGAGCGACAAGCATCTCCATGGGCAGGTCCTTCTGCATGGGAAGTGCTTCATTTTTCAAAGTTATGACCCCAGATTTATTGATGCTTGGATGTGGCTTAGTGGGTCACGTCTCCATTATCCATCTCGTTGTTCTCTGGAGACGGATCTCCTGCTGGGTGAAACTCTCCCTGCACAGTCAGGGTGGGATCCTGTAAAAAGTCCCTCTCCAGCTGTCTTATAGACCCCCTTTAGGTACTGGAAGGCTGCTATAAGGTCTCCCCAGAGCTGCCTTTTCTCCAGGCTGAACAACCCCAACTCTCTCAGCCTGTCTTCATAGGAGAGGTGCTCCAGCCCTCTGATCGTCTTTGTGGCCCTCCTCTGGACTTGCCCCAACAGGTCCATGTCCTCACGCTGGGGGCCCCAGAACTGAATGCAGTACTGCAGGTGGGGTCTCACCAGAGCAGAGTAGAGGGGGAGAATCACCTCCCTCAACCTGCTGGCTGCACTTCTTTTGATGCAGCCCAGGATATGGTTGGCTTTCTGGGCTGCAAGCGCACATTGTCAGGTCATGTCCATTTTCTCATCAACCAACACCCCCAAGTCCTTCTCCTCAGGGCTGTTCCCAATCCACTCATCGCCCAGCCTGTGTTTGTGCTTCAGATTGCCCCAACCCATGTGCAGGCCTTTGCACTTGGCCTTGTTGAACTTCATGAGGTTCGCACGGGCCCACTCCTCCAGCCTGTCAGGGTCCCTCTGGAAGGCATCCCTTCCCTCCAGCGTGTTGACCGCACCACACAGTTTGGTGTCGTTGGCAAACTTGCTGAGGATGCACTCAATCCCACTCTCCAAGTCACTGACAAAGATGTTAAACAGCACCGGTCCCAGTACTGACCCCTGAGGAACGCCACTCGTCACTGGTCTCCACTTGGACATCAAGCTGTTGACCACAACTCTTTGAGTGCAACCATCCAGCCAATTCCTTATCCACCACGTGGTCCATCCATCAAATCCATGTCTCCCCAATTTAGAGACAAGGATGCCGTGTGGGACAATGTCAAATACTTTGCACAAGTCTAGGTAGATGACATCAGTTGCTCTTCCCTTATCCATCAACGCTGTAACCCCATCACAGAAGGCCACGAAATCTGTCAGGCACAATTTGCCCGTAGTGCAGCCATGCTGGCTGTCACTAATCATCTCCTGATTTTCCATGTGCCTTAGCATAGTTTCCATTAGGATCCACTCCATGATCTTGCTGGACACACAGGTGAGACTGACTGGCCTGTAGTTCCCCAGGTCTTCCTTTTTTCCCTTTTTAAAAATAGGGATTTGAAATGATGGGACATTTCAACCCACTGAAGACTTCTTTCCTCCAGAAACCTCTTTCCCTTGAAAGTGCCTGAATGCAAGAAGTGCTGCTGGGATGGACTTGTGTTTGGTGCCTTGGTCTGAGACTCGAGCTCATCCTCCCTTTCTGCCTCAGTTTTTCTCGTGGGCTTTTATGCCTCTTCCCTGCATGAGCTGCAGGACTTGGGGAAAATCCCCTTGCCTGTCCTGGCATGCTGGCTGGGAGGTTGTGGTCTCCAACATGGCTGGGTATGGCAGCTCTCTTTGTGTGGCATCTTCTCTTTCTGGCTGGGAAGCAGGCACACAAACTTTCTGGAGAGGCTGAAATGTGAAACCACTTTGGGGGGGCCAGCTCTGGTGCCGCAGGGTTTGCCTCGGGGTCTTCCTGCGATTTGTGACTCCCACGTCACGCCAAGTGACTTTGCACAGCTTTGCTGATCACCCACAGGAGAATCTTGCTGGCTGCTGCCTGCATACTGGTCAGCGCAGCCACTTGGGGTTTTGGCAAGGAGGCTGCCTACCCCAGCACCAAACTGTGCCAAGGTTTGGGGGCCTTTCTGGGGACAGAATAGGTCTGAGAGGAGCTGGACATTGTGGGTGACCATTGCCTGGGCACGAAATGAAGAAGCAGCAGCTGTCGCATCAAGGTGGCCACCAGCTGTTGTCACGTCTCGCTTGGGATGGGATTTCACAGCACCAGTGCAAGAAACCCCACGGTTGGCAGGAGCAGCGTTATCTGTTGAAGCACTATTAGGCACAGTTTCCATCAGGAAGGGTTCACTGGGGAAATTACTTAATTATGTTGTCCTGAAACCCTTTTTCCCGCTGTATCAGGCCCCCAAAATATCTCAGTACAATCCCCTTGGCTCCTTCTGTTGGGCAGGGCCATGGGACTCACTCACAGCGCACCAGCCTGGAAATCAGAGCCCATCCTGGGCATCCCCTCTGCCCAAATCTCTGGGAATTTGGGAGAATTTGAGCTCAGTCCCAGCCGTGCCGCCCATGCTGGGATGCTCAGAGGCAGTTTTCAGCCTTTCCCTGCCTCGCAGGAGAAATGAAGGTCCTCTGATGGTAGCGGGTACCCAAGGTACATCCTTGCAGGGAGTTTTCATGTGCAAGCATCCCCTTTCTGCCTCCCCCAGCCTGCTCCACCGCAGCAGAGGCATTTGCTGGGGAGGAGTACAGTACTGTGTACATGACTAATTGCACGTGCATTCAGAAGGTAACGAGGCTGTTATTAAGACCAGGTGCAGGCTGGTAAATCCACCGTGTTGCCTAGGCAAGACTGAAAGGCAAACATTTTTGCTTTGCAAAATAATTCTGGAGATGACTGTATTTGTTGACAGGAGGGAGGAAAGCGGCCGGTGTGGGTTTTGACAGCGTGGGGAGCTGCGTCGGGCATCCGTCACAGCACATCCTGGCTTTTCCTGGCATCTCCAGCTCTGTGCGTGCTGCCTCTCAGCTTTGCTGCTGCTCTGGGCAACCAGTTTCTGTGTCCTTCTGCTCTGCAACTTTGCTTCAATCTTCTGACAACACATTTTCACCTGCTCTTCATCCTCCCTCGGGTATTGCTGCTCTGCCGCTGTGTCTCTGCTGCCTGTAAGCTCAGATGCGTGCTTTAGAGGAACCCAAATGTACCTGTTTGATACTCATCTCTCTCATTTTCCCCTTGCAGAAAGTAAATTTGATTCTACAATTGCAGTAGGCTGTAGTGGGGCAGCCCAAGTGGGTAAACTGAGTCACAGGTGACTTCTGTGAGGTATTACAGAAATCACGGATGGTCCCAAAGAAGGGGAGGGACATCCCCAGGAGGGACCCCGAGGGACTTTGCATGGTATCACTGGTGGATACCAGTACTTCTGCAGCTGTTTCAAATATGCCTGGTATTCCCTGTGAAAATAAATCTGATTTCTTTAAGGAGAGGAGATCACTGAAGTTTGATGGCACCATTAACATTTTAAAAAGCCCCCCAAATGTTTTACTTAAAGCACAGCTTTCTTTTTTTTTCCTCTCTGTTTTTTCCTGTTAATGCTTCAAACGGGGCCTTAGCGTGGCCCAAGTGACTGCTTCTTGTGGGGCTTCTCTTCTGCGGAGGGAAGAGGAACTTCCCAGGGCAGAAGTTAGTTTGCAAAACAGATAACTCCTTCCCCTCCTCTTTCAGACAAGAGAGGAAGAAAGATCCCAGGGCCTCCAGCTGGCCCTTCTGGATGGGGTTTGGGGATCTGCTGTAGAGACTGGGGGGCCATGGGGTGAGGAGGAGGAAAAGGAGGAGGAGGGGGAGGAGAACATCTGTGCATGTTGCTCTGGGGCTCCCAGATGTTCATCTCAGATATTCTGGGTGGTCCCAGGGCTTGTGCGTGCCCCCAGCCAGTGAAACCCCTTGCTGCAGGACATTGTGGACACGGAACAGCTTGGAGGTGACCAGGTCATGAAGGAAAAAGCATTTGAAGGTTACGAAGTGCAAAGATGCATCCAGCTCAGGAGGTCCTGGAAGCTGGAGCCCAGAAAGGATTTCGGGACTGTGTCCCTCCACCCTGGTCCTGCTCTTGTGACACTTCTTCAGGCATCTGCTGTGGCTGATGGCAGACGAGACCATGGGGCAATCAGACCTTCGTGCTTGTCCCTGAGACCTCTCATTGGTAGCCTGGCCGTGTTTCGGCAGGAGTCCACGTGTCTGCATGATCAGCACGCAGCCGGCAGCTGGGATTGTACATCGGGAGAATATTTGGCCACAGATGCAAAGTGAGTCGCAGGACTTCGTTCAGGGCGGTGAATGCGAGGAGAGGAGAACAAAAAAAGGAGGAGAGACTGGAATACAGATGATGGTGAGCCGGCTCTTTCGGTGCCAGCTCAAATTCCCCCCTGAATTTAAAGCATTTGCTGGGGGGTTAAGATGCTGGCAGCTCGCTGAATCTTGGTGGTGCCTCAGATGCGAAGCCTCTGAGCTAGGGGGACCCATGGCTGCTGCCGAGGCTGCAGGGGCCAAACCCCTGCCTGGCCCCAGGGAAGGTGCTGGATCCATGCTGGTGTGGCAGGAGGAGAGGTGGCTGCGGCTCTCCGATGGGGAGGAATCAGCTCCCAGGGCCATTTCGCGGGGCAGGATGGTATGCGTGGATGAGCAATGGTGTCACCTACAGACGTGGCCGTGCCCTGGTGGCATCACCACCTTCTGCCCCTGCCACCTCTCTGAGCATTAAACTTTCTGTGGAGAAGTCTGTGGAGCCAACGTGGCTGGGAAAATGACTTTTTCATTTAAACTAATTACTTTTTGGCTGAATCAGGACAGTTAAGCTTCTCAGGGTTTTATACCAGGACTGGAGCTGGGGGGGGAGGAGTAGCCTGAGCCGTGATTCAGGAGAGCTGCCCATCTCTTTGGCATCTCCATGCCTGGTGGGCTGGCTGGATCAGCAGCTCCTCAGTGGAAAAATCATCTTTACTAGGATGATGTGGAAGGGGGTGGTGACGTCTTCCCACTGCCTTTTGCCTTCTTGGGGAGGGAGCAACCACAGGACTTTGTGCTTGGCACCCGTGAGATGGCATCAAGCTCTCCAGCTCGGCACCTGGAGAAGAGGCCAGTGTCCCAGTCCCTCATTTTGAGTGCCTGGGTGGGGAGTGTGTCCGTGTAGGGGACACGAGTCCCACCAGGTCTCTGCCCTCAGCTGGCCCCAGCTGGCGCTGGCCACCTCTCCTCTTCCCTGTGCCCATTTGGACCGCGCGCTCCCTGGGGAGCACAGCAGGCTGAGCGCAGGGGCTGGAGCACAGGCGATGCACAGCCTGTGGAGAGGATGTTTTGGTGCCTGCCAGCCCTGGGAAAAAGCTTTTTCCACTGAGTCATTTGCTGCCTCTGCTTTTTGTGAGACAGTGCTGAGGTTTGGGGGAAGGGGAGATGGAAAAACCCAGCCCAGATCTCCCTGCTCCAGCAGGACCGGGTCCATGCCAGCACAGCTGCCCCGTGTTTGCTTTTCGGAGGGAGTGGCAGACAGACAGCGGCATAAATAGAACAGGCCTGGCTATTTTAAGACATTGATTACATGATCTGTGCATTAAAGAAAAAAAAATAAATAAAATCTTTGTTTTAGCTGCAACTGGTAACATGGCCTTGAGAGGAGCAGAGGTAGCTCTGGTGGGGACAGGTGTTTCAGAGCTGTCATCCCAGCAGCCACAGGGGCTTCATGGTGGATGAGCCATGAGGACTTTACTTCTGCATGTGTTTCTCTTTCAAGTCATGGTAGATGGACGGTTGCCAACATGTGCCACCATTTTGGTGTTGCACTGCTGTGGATGGGGAACGACAGCACAAGATGTGTTTGGTCTAGGCAAGGGGAACCTGTGCTCAGGGAAGGGACGTGGGTGCTGTTTCAGTGATGTACACATGCATGTGCAGCCAAGGATGGGGATTTTCTTCTGGAGATCTTTCTGGGTTCTTATGGAGCTGAAATGATTGCACTGCTCTTGTCCTGAGCAGCAGGCTGTGATGAAGAGCTTGCAGTTACCATTGGGGGTTAAAATCAGGCTTGTTTCTGGTGACTTAGTGCCAAGCAGAGATCTTGGCAGGTAGGAGAGGGGGGCTCAGAGCCTTGGAAGACTTGGGAGCTGTTTTCCACTCGGTATTCATTGCAGCTGGGGCCAAGTGCTCAGGGCGGCCAGCGGTGAGCCCAGAGCAAACTCTCCCACAGCCACGCTGGGATCACCCCATCCCTGTCCCCTTCCCCATCCCAGCTTGGAGGCTGAGCTGCAAGGGAAGAGGGCAGCAGCGCAGCTCCCAGCAGTGCAAGTGCTTGTAAATACTCATGCCCGGGCAAAACAAACAAATAACATTAATTGGGGTTTCAATGCCAGACAGCAGCAGATGGCTTAGCAAGGTAGAGGAAAGTGATGTTTAGGGTTTTCAGATAAAGTGGATGAGCCAGGAGCCACCCTTGAAAAAGAGGGAAAAAGGTATTGAAGTAGCTGATGAAAAGAGCTCTCTCTGCACTAGCAACCCCAGCCACAAAGGTTTATTAGTATAAATTAATCTGAAAATGCTTTTCCTTCTCTTTTTTCCCCCTTTCCTCTTCTCTGTTGAAGACCTTTAGTGTTTTTTGCCAAGTAAACTGCACATCAGAAGGTAAAACTGTTGTGTGGGATGGAGTTTTGCACTAATAATAGTATAAAACACATATATCTCTGCAAAATGGCTTTGGTAGCAGACTTTTGATAAGCTCTTCTTATGATAAGGGTTTTTTTATCAGGGCCCTGTAAATCATCCCATGCACCAGGCCATGCAGTGGTTGTCACATTTGCCTCGCTCTTCTGTGAACCAGCTATTGCTACTTTTAACTGCTGCCAGAGCCACTGCTTTCTGCTGGCCTGGTGAGTTGCGTGGTGATAGGGCTGAACCAGGGCTGGAGCTGCCCTCCACCCCACTCATCCTCACGGTCTCACCCCTATGACAATTTGGGGGGCAGAGCTCGAGTTTGGCCCTCATAACTTAGGTCCATGGTCCATGGCTTGGGACCAGCCAGACAACGACCAGTTTTCTTGCTGAAAGATGGTGTGGAAGTGTAGTTCCTCCCCACAAAAAAACCCCAGCATGCTGGAGGAAGAGGTTGGGGGACCCCCCCCACTCCCTTGGGGGGGTAAGCAGAAGACATTACCTTTCCTCGAAAATCTATTATCTATGAAGCAAAACCAAAGCAGGTTGTAGGTGCTCTGCTGGGCTCCCACTCAAGACATCTGCCTGGTGTGTTGGCCATGTGGGGATGGTGACTGTTCAGGGCAGCTGCTCTGGAGCCAGGAAGGGCTCATAACTCGTTGCATGTAACTTAGAGCATGAGGCTCTGGATGCGGCCCCTCTGTCTGTGGCCAACCCACTGGCGCTGACAGCGTTTTCTGCCTTTCTGCTTGCACTGAGGTTTCTCTTCGTTCTTGTGTCCCACAGACTGCCGGGAGCTTCTGCCACTGGAGTCCATGGCGTACACCGTGACTCCCACGCCGGCGGGACCCGTCGGCTCCCAGTACTGTGTCTGCAAAGTCGAGTTGTCCGTCTGCGGCCAAAACCTTCTGGACAGGGATGTCACTTCCAAATCTGACCCCTTCTGCGTCCTCTTCATGGAAGTCAATGGGAAGTGGATGGAGGTAAGTCCTGAAGTTGTGTGGATTTCTTCCCCCTGTGGTTTGCCCATGCTGGTGTCTCCTTCTGTGCTCCGCTACAAGGCTGGTCCTCGTTCGTCCCCAAGCAGAGGTGGAAGCTCTTCTGGTCCTCCTGAGGCTGTGTGCGTGGTGCCGGTATGTTAATTATTCTGTTTTGCAACTGGTCCTTTCCCCGACGGTGCTTTCTGCTTTGTGCTGGGTGCTAGATTTAACTGCAGGTCTCAGAATGCTGACCTCTGGCAAGACACGTGGCAGGCATAAAAGGGTCTTGCCACCTTCCAAGTGGTCCCAGCCCCTTCTCAGTCTGTTGGAAGCTGGGGGTGCTTTGGGTTTGGGTGCCTGAAATGCTGATCTCATGTGACAGTTAGATGTTGTGGGGTCCTACTTGCAACGGGGCATGTTTCTAGGTGAGTCAAGATAAGCTGGTTCTTGAATCCTGAGCTGGCCTTTGGGTTTTGCTTGAAGAGTGGCTCTTTCTGGGGGCCAGGAATGTGCTGGATGAAGGTCTGGCAGGTCAGTCCAGTGGAAAAACGCTATCCAGGGCAGCTCGTGCTCTGAACACCTGCAGCCTCCTTCAGGAAGTATATCAAGGTCAGCAGTCCTGAAGCTGGGCAATTCACGGACTGGTTGTGGAGAGGCCAGGACCATGGGACAGGGAAGGAGACTGTTGGGAGCTGGGTGTGTGGAGGGTTGGATCAGCTCAACTGCAGACAGACAGCAACAGGCTGGCAAATCCCGAATGAACTCTTTGCAGACATTGGTCTTTCCTCCTTACCAGAAATCTCATAAATACATGCTTCAACTGCTGTATTTGATACCGGGAGGCCCTGAGAAGAAACTGCAGATGATCTTGTTATTTGCTTGGTTTCAGAAGCCGGCTCCTTACAAATGAGAAAGGTAATTCCTACAGGAAGAGAGGAGGGGAGGGGTCATGACATACACAGTGGGATTGAGTGTAACCTCAGCAAGTTTGCTGATGACACCGAGCTGTGTGGTGCAATCGACAGGCTGGAGGGAAGGGATGCCATCCAGAGGGACCCTGACAACCTGAAGGAGTGTGCCCGTGCAAATCTCATGAAGTTCAATAAGGCCAAGTGCAAGGTCCTGCACATGGGTTGGGGCAATCCCCAGTACCTGTACAGGCTGGGGGGGGGGATGGGTTGAGAACAGCCCTGTAGAGAAGGACTTGGGGATACTGGTGGATGAGAAAATGGACATGACCTGACAATGTGCGCTTGCAGCCCAGAAAGCCAACCATATCCTGGGCTGCATCAAAAGAAGTGCGGCCAGCAGGTTGAGGGAGGTGATTCTCCCCCTCTACTCTGCTCTGGTGAGACCCCACCTGCAGTACTGCATTCAGTTCTGGGGCCCCCAGCGTAAGAAGGACATGGACCTGTTGGGGTGAGTCCAGAGGAGGGCCACAAAGACGATCAGAGGGCTGGAGCACCTCTCCTATGAAGACAGGCTGAGAGAGTTGGGGTTGTTCAGCCTGGAGAAAAGGCGGCCCTGGGGAGACCTTGTAGCAGCCTTCCAGTACCTAAAGGGGGTCTACAAGACAGCTGGAGAGGGACTTTTTTTACAAGGACATGTAGTGATAGGACAAGGGGTAATGGCTTTAAATTGAGAGGGTAGATTTAGATTAGATATAAGGAAGAAATTTTTTACTGTGAGGATGGTGAGGCACTGGAACAGGTTGCCCAGAGAGCTTGTGGATGCCCCATCCCTGGAAGTGTTCAAGGCCAGGTTGGATGGGGCTTTGAGCAACCTGGTCTAGTGGAAGGTGTCCCTGCCCATGGCAGGGGGTTGGAACTAGATGATCTTTAAGGTCCCTTTCAACACAAACTAGTCTGTGATCCTATGACTATCCTTCTTGCCTGCTTTGGGTGTCCCTGCCGCACCAGGACATCCCACTCAGCAGATGTGCATGGCTGCTTGCAGCCCGTGGGCTGTGGGCACTGAGATTGTGCACAGAGGAGCATGCTGGCACACTTCCGTGGCTTGGGGGGGGCGTATTTTTATTTTCCTTGTATGTGCTAAGGAGCTGAGAGCTGCATTCATTTCCTCTGCCTATCTACCCACTCCAACACAAGCTTACTGCAGAGCAAGACCGTGCTGATAAAAGGCTCTTTAAGGACAGGAGGACTTGCCGTGGCTGTGCCATCCCTGGCAGTGGGTGAACACAGGATAAATCCGTCCCCTCCGAGATGCAGACAGCATACAAGGAGCCCTTGTGTGTTGTTCCCAGCCCTCTGCTTCAGCGGGACGAGGCTGCCGCTAACCAGGCTAATGGAGTGCGAGGCAACTGACCCTCAGTAGCTGTCCGAATTATTTCATAGCATAAGTAGAATGTTGGCTTGATCCCAAAAGCTTGCTTCCCATCATACCCACCAACTGAATGTGTATTCCTTTGAAAATCCCCCTCCTGAGGGGAAGGGGCACAGGGCTATGCCATGTCAGGGACCGGGTGAGTGCATGCTGCTGGCACCACGGTTCATCCAGAGGTGCCCAAATTGCCTTTGAGCATCACGACCGTGGTCATCACCTGCAGTGCTGCTGCAACAGCAAGAGGTCTCACTTGGGTGGGTCTCCCAGGCAGATGTACATCTCAGGCTGGTTTTGCAGTCAGGGTGTGCACAGAGTGGACCGGGGACTCCTAAGGATGGTTTTCGTGGTGCTTTATTGGCTGTTCAGCACCTCAACGTGGAGAAGCTATAGTTCTCATCTCCTTCTGTGGCAGTCTAAGTTGGGCAAGGTGCCATCTGTGATAAAATTGGTGTTGTGAATCCAGACTCCGGAGTCTATACACGAGCATTTAGCTCTGTGCCTAACAAAACCCTTTTGGCTACAGGGGGAAAGACTCTGAGCTAAAATGCCTGGAGAAAAAAATGGGGATTTCATTTTATAACTGCAGTTGTAGATAGTGTAAGACGTCTTTTCAGTTGGTCTGGGAGGGAGCAGGTAAGCAGAGCATGGGGGCTGTGATGGATGGATACAGGCACCTGTGTTGGATGCAGCAGAAAATGAGCAGCCGAAGGGCATTAAATCATGTAAGCCAAACAAAAATTGTCCCAATTCCTGGGAAATTAGGTGGTCTTGTTTTTCAGATACTTGGACTAGTTGGGCAGCCTTTGAGTGCTTGGCCAAGAAGCTGGTGAATCAATGGGCATCACCTAAGGTGTCCTGCCGCTGATCTTGCTGTCAGTGGGGAGGGTGTTAGGGGCAAAGCTCACCTTACCATGGTCTGCAGTTAACTTTGCTCAGCAGCCTGGATGAGACTAATGAGCTTTCCAGCCTTGATAGGTGTCATCTCTCTGACCTGATTGTACTTTTCAGGAATTTCTCTTTCTGTCAGTAATGTCTCAGTCCAGCAGTTTTGATTCCAAAGTTTCTTTTACAATACAAATGTGTGGTGGTTTTATTTTTTTCTTTTCCTCTGCTATTTTTAGCTTCTTTTTAATTGGCACGGTAGGCACTGGACGTCAGCCTTGAATGGCAGATTGCTCGGCGCTCCACTGCTGTGGTTTCAGTAGAGGTTAGCATGTTGCACGAGCTGGCACATGGTCTGGTGCGCTCGCATGCCACGGAGCTGGCCCTGGTCAACCGGCACGCCGGGGGCACAGCTGGGACCGAGACTCTCCCACACCCACAGGCAGCAGTAGCGGTGCATGCATTTGGGCTGTGGCTGGGTGCCAGGGAGGGCCGGGAGAGGTGGGCTCACCCAGGAGAGCCTCACTGGGTGGGACACTTGGTGAACCCTTGGCAGCTCATGCTACCATAGTTCAGAGCTACCCAGGGGTGCCTGCGTTGTCCTGCATGGATTTTGGCCGCACAGATGTGTCCCTTGCCCTAAGATGAACCTCCTTCCCGTCTGAAAGCGGTGGCCTTAATAACACAGCTGAAACAGGGGATGGAAGGGGACAGCAGCAGTTCAGTGGCGTGAACCCATCCCACCACATTGCCCCTGCATCCTCCGCATGGGGTTAGCGACATGTCCCAGCCATTGGACCTGGTTTAGGAGGTGGGTCTTCTCCTCCAGGACCAGCCCCAGCTGCGGTGGTGCCAGCGTCTGAGCTGGGTGGCGGGGCTGCAACATTGCCTGATGCTGACAGAAAGTTTTCTGCTTGCTGTTCTTTCTAGCTGTCACATTTGTTCCCAAATACAATTATTTTGTCTGAGCTTAATAGGAATTAAAAAATCTTTGTGAATCAGCCTTGGAGGGAGTGGGGGAGGGAGGGACAGTAAACCACAGGCTGAGTAGTGACATGAAGATGGGTCATGTTTAAATGTTCTGCCCGATGATGTCATCTCACAGGAGCCATGAAAGACCTGGCCTGTGATGCCGGGAGCAGGGACACATGACTCAGCCATGCTGCTGTTTTTGTGCTGCTCTGAGTCATCTGGCCGGCCCCATGTCTTCAGCATGAGCTTTCCTTGGCACTTAGGAGAGCATCTCCCAGTGTTGGAGCATCAAGCATCTCCACGTGCTGGGAATGCTTGAAGGTCTCTAGCCAACCTCCCTTTGGATGCTGGAGGACTCTCTGGCTGAGTTCCTTGAACACAAGGGCTGTCACTGGGGATGATTTCCCAGTTGCATGCTTGATTTGTAGAATCAAGACTCTTATCCAAACAGATATCTTTAATTAGCCTGGTTGCCTCTTAAAAACCCTTGTGCTTTTCTGCTCTTGGGTGACAAAGCCACCTCTGCTCTTTACAGGGAATGCAGACCTGTAGGCGTTGGGGCCAAAGGGCAAGGCAGGAACTGATGGCATGCTTGTTTCCTGGGGGGGGGTGGTGTGAAGAGGCCTTGTACGTGATGATCACTGGCAAGGTGACTGGTCACCCCATCAAACCAAAGACCAAACCATGTGCAGCAATCAGCTGGGGCTTGCGATTTTGTTGTGCTTCACACTGACAATAGGCAGGAGATTAAACACTCAGTTTAATGTGGGTATTGAAGGAAGCCACATCACTCCAAAGGGTTGGCTTAAGACATGTTGGCTGGGTTTTGTTTCCCCTTCCAGGGCAAAGTTGGAGATGGGACCTCAAGTTATCTCCTTCAGATTGGTGCCTGGGAGTGAGAAGACTAGTTTCCCTTGGTCCCCGGCTTCCCAGTAGTTCAGAGAACATGGAAGGAGCTAAAATCCATCTCTGTTGCCTGTGCAGTCTCGTCTTCTAGGCTTGAAAGGGGATTTGCGTGTGTTGTGCTGCTGAAATAAGGCAGAGCTTGTGGATGCCCACTGCTCCTGGTCGACCGCTTCTCTGAGCAGATGTTTGGCATCCTTTGGTATGGGATGGCAGCAGAGAGGGAAGGATCTGCATGAAGCTGCATGGCCTTGGCCAGTGCTCAGCCCACTGGTGTTGATGTATTTGATTCCCTGGAATGCAGCAGGTGGCTATTCTGGGAACACAGCATTTACTTTAGTTGTTTCTTGGCAATTAAGACAGACTAAGTGACCAACTTCAAAAACGACTGAGATAGTTGGTATATGTAGCAAACTCACCACATTTCCACTCAGTCCCTCCAAAACCTGCCTCCAGTGCTGAATGAGTTTCTTTGGGACTAAGGTATGTCTTTGCTTTTTTTTTTTTTTTTTTTTTTTTTTTTGGAGCTTTTTTATGCTCTGCCATACTTATTCTTGGCTCTGCAGCTCTGGCAGACGCCCCTCCATCCCACAGCCTGGTGCTGCCCGGGGATGATGGTGCAGGAGCTGCTTTCCACAGAGGTCTTGCCCTGGGACCTGGGACGTGCACCTCAGCCTTGCCCGGGACTGGGTGTCCTGGCTGCGAGACAAGGTGGGATGGGACCATGCTGGCTGGGACCATGGCATGGCTGGAAGCTCCGTGTTGTCCCGCAGGCAGATGGGATTGTCTTTCCAGGCAGGGCAGGAGCTTTTGATAAAGTCACACAGGCAAGTGCATGCCTTTCTTTGTCTTTTAATAGCCCCTGTTACTATATCTTGGGATAATAGGGTGATGTGGCAAAAGGCTGATGCTGCCAGCCTCTCTGCCAGCTCTGGTTGGCCTGTGGCTGTTCCAGCTTGGATGCTTGGAGCCATCGGTTCTTCCCATGGGGCTGCCTGGGCTGTGCCGCAGAATGCCCTTTGCCAAACTGGCTGCCATCTCTTTTTTCCTTAGGATATCAATAGCTGCTCTCCTGACAAAGCTCCTACTTGGTTTTCTTGCTGGAGGGTTTTCCCCCAGGCTGTGGGTGTTTGTTTCTTGTTCAGCACTCAGGCTGTGCCGCCAGTATCCTTTCTGCCCATTTTAGCTTCATAAGGGTATGTTGCATGTTGGGCTCCAAACTTGCCCTTTCCTGGTGCCTCTTGGGATGGAGGATGGTCTGGTAGGGATGATGCGTCCTGACATTAGAGTTCAGACCCTTCTTGGTCATTGACTTCCAGAAGTAAATACATCAGCTTTTCTCAGCCTCAGTTTCCCAGTTTGGCTTAAATTGTGGGTTGCTGTCTCTGTGTAAGTCCATATCAGGAGCCTGGCTGATGCTGCCATTCTCCCAGCCCTCCTGCAGTCTGAGTTATGGGATCTGGGACCAAAGGTCTATTACCAGAGGGCAGCATCCTGGGATCTCTGGTGTGACTGTCCCTGGGATATTTTTTTTTGGCTCACGCAAGGCTTTCTGTCCGCCTGTGCCATGCTGCATCATAAACCCACACTTCCACTGGCTGCCTGCCAAGTTTCCTCTGCTCTTATCACTGCTCTTGGCTGCGGGATGCTGCAGACCGCCGTGGTGCTTCCCCTCCGACAGCGAGTTCCCCACGCGCCTTCCAGTTTCCATCATCCTCTGTGCGCTTGCCCTTCCAAGCCATCGGAGACGTCATTTCTTCCACCCTGCTTGCAATAGCTCAGGATGACAAAGTCTATTCAAGTCTTGTCTTCTGGGTCCTTCCAGCCTCTTGTTCCTCCTAACACTTGATGAAATCTATGAAAAATAGCCTGCGGTGATGATTTTTTTCTCTTTTTTTTCCATGGAGGGCCAAGAAAGAAGAAACCACATGAATGTTTTGCTTTGAGGTCTAGAGGGAAATGCTAGAGGGTTGCTGTTCTGGCTTGTGACACTTTTTCTTGTTTTGCTTGTCCTTGCTTTTAGCTGCACAGCCTGAAAGAAGCAAGTTTGGCATTACAGCTGTGAGGGTCTGGTTGAGGATCAGAGGTGTTTGAGAGCTTCAGCTCCTGGGAGAACAGGGCTTAGGAGCAAATGGAATGGCTCTGGCTTCAATGAGCCTCGAGTCCATGCCAAGCCTTGGCTGGGCGGGCGCTCCTGTCCTGGCTGTTGGGTGGGGTAACTCTGTACAACCCCTTCCTTGGGGATGCAGCTCTCTGCATGAAGTGTCGTTACTTGTTTAGATGGATCCCACCTCATATACACTGAGTATTATGGCCTGCATTTAGGGTTAGCTCTGCTGAATGCCTGCTGTGCTCACTCTCTGATGGTCACTGCAGGGTTTCTGGGTGGCTCTGGCTGAAGTCAGAGAAGAGACATGGCAGTGACAAAGATGCAAGATGCACATACCTAAATGCCTCTTCTTTTTTTTCTTTGCAGCTTGACAGGACAGAGACAGCCGTGAACAACCTCAACCCAGCTTTTGCCAAGAAGTTCATCATTGACTACCACTTTGAAGAAGTGCAGAAGCTCAAGTTTGCCCTGTTTGACCAGGACAAGTCGAGCATGCAGCTGTATGAGCATGACTTCCTGGGTGAATTCTCCTGCACGCTGGGCATGGTGAGTCTCTGAGGTCCCTGCAGCTCGCTGTCCTCCAGCAAAGGGACCCCAAATCACATCAGCCACAGGGACGTTGGGGGATTATTGCTGCTACTCTTATCTACTGTAAAGTTTTCTGGGTCCTTCCTGGCAAAACTAATTCAATTTGCTTGTCACACTTCAACTGTTGAGATTGAACTGTTCCATGTTAGGGCTGTGGGCTACTTGCTCAAGTCTGAGCTGGTCATAGTGTGGGCTTCTGCTGGTGCCTGCAGAGAGACATCAACTGGAAGCTTTTGGAGGTACCTATATCTTGCCATGGGCTATAGTAACAGCCCTGATGACTGTCTTGGATTTGGACTTGGGAAACTTCCAGATGTTTAAAGTTAGGATGCATTGAGTCTACTTTTCTATCTCAGTTTTGGTTTTGGTTTTTGGGGTGGTTTTTTTTGAAAGCTTTGTCTGTTGCTGTTGTGTAGCAAATCCTCACTCCTACTTTAGCGTGTTGGTGCAGGAATGTGTCTTCTGCTCTTCCTGTGGAAAAGCTTTCAGAGGACAATGTGATTTATAAGCCTTTGGAAGGTCTTTGTATTCATGAGCCCAGACCCTGTTAGAAGTTGGCAGCTACATTCTCCAAACGTCTTTATCTTCTGAGTTTGCTCTGACTCAGAGGCAGGGAATGAGGGGGATTTTTTCCATTCTTTTGCAGCATCTGGCTGCTCAGGCCTGCTGTGGTACCTGGCACAAGCGCAGGGGCTGGGAGAAACTGTCTCTGTTGTGGTCGGTGCTGGGAACACAGGGGAAGCAGACACTGTAATAGGTGGGTCGGCACGGACAGCCAGCCCAAGGTGTTCAGGGAGGTGTTTGTGAATGCAGTCGCTTTATTATACAGATTGCAGTATGGCACTGCACGTGGCAAGGGGGGCAAGTGACATCACCATTGCCAGCTCAAGAGCTTGACGTGGTAGAGGAGCACTGACATTTACAGAGTTTGAGATTTAACATCTGGGTTTTTGGAAGTGCTCTGTGATGACCTAATTCTGCTCCTGCAGAAGTTAAGAGACAGTGCAGGCAAAAGCCCAGACTGGTGTTCAGTGATTTAGACCAAACCCATCCTTTACCGTTAGTTCTGATGTTGCTGAAACGCAGCCACCTCTGGTGTGGGGCAGTTCAGCAACGCTCCTTGTGAAGGTCATGGTCTTGGTGGAAGCTGCAAGCAGTGAATTTATGGACACAAGGAAACAGAGCTGAAACCTTACTGTTCCTAAATGTGGCTCTGCAGACGTCCAGGGCTCTGCAGACTCATGCCAGAGAGGAACATTATCCATATGCTCTGGGGAGGAAGGTGGAAGAGTCAGGTGATTAGCTCAGAGCATGAGACTGGACAGGCCATGTTGTGGTTGTGGTAATGGTGGGGACAGGCAGCTGTTGGCAGGTCTCACATCCAAGGTGCTTGCTCAGAACAGTTGATGGTTTAGCCATGGTCGCTGACGGGCATGGCATAACTGTCTACTGTGTCTTTAGGCACAGCTGGTGGTCTTAGTCCATCAGAAAAAAAGAGAGCTCTGAACTTCTGTAATGTCATGCAAGTATTTACGCTCAGCAGAAGAGAACTTGGCTTATGTGTGTGCCCAGTTTTTGATGAGTTTTTGCAGCGGGTCCCATGTGGGCTTCTTGGTGACCTTTAGTCCACAACAAGACACCAGCTTGGAATGGAGGCATCTTCTCATTGTCCCCTTTTTCCTGAAATTCTGTTACCCTCCTCTCCTTGTGGCCAGGACGGGCTTGCAGCACAGCCCAGTTGCGGGGCAGAGGTGGAGTGGAGGGGTAGCATGTGCGCAAGGGTGCCTGGTGAGGAGAGGGGTGAAACAGGGAGGATGGGGGTTTGTGGGTTCAGCCACCCTGCTGTGGGTTTTCTGATGGGTTGGATTTTGTCTGGTGAGATGTTTTCATAAGCCTGCCTGATTTTGAGGCATGAGCAGCTCTTAGATGGGAAGGAGAGCAGCCATGGGCAGCAAAAACTGCACAGCGAGCATTTGACTTCTCAATTTTGAGTTTGCATCGGAGCTCTGTCAGATTAACCAGATTGTTTTATTGCAGCTAATTAGGTCTGTGGTAAGATTCCAAAGGACGGTTGGATCATTCATGGGCCTGTAATGACCTCTGCGGCCAAATGAAATGTAACAGGGATCAAATTGCAGGCTGGAGGGTGTCTGTGGTTTCTACTAGCCAGGGTTGCGAGGAGATTTCGCCTCCCTGTACACAGTGTGGCACAAACATCTAGTTATGCTGGCTGGTGATTCCTATGGCTTTATGGATCAAAAGCACCAGGACATGGCTGGCTAGCCACAATGGGAAAGGGTTTTTGCCTTGAAATTACAAGAATCATAAAATCATAGAATGGTTTGGGTTGGAAGGGACCTTTAAAGGTCACCTAGTCCAACCCCACCTGCCATGAGCAGGGACATCTTCAACTTGATCAGGTTGCTCAGAGCCCCATCCAACCTGACCTGGAATGTTTCCAGGGATGAGGCATCTCCCACCTCTCTGGGCAACCTGTCCCAGTGCCTCACCACCCTCATCATAAAAAATTTCTTCCTTATATGTAGTCTGAATCTACCCTCCTTTAGTTTAAAACCATTAACCCTTGTCCTATCGCAACAGGCCCTACTAAAAAGTCTGTCCCCATCTTTCTTATAGCCCCCTTTAAGTATTGAAAGGCCGCAATAAGGTCTCCCCAGAGGGAGAAGAACATTTCTAAGGAGCAATGGGAGGAATCCAAGCTTGGCTAGGTCACCTGCATGGCAGGAGCAACAAGTTAAGCCATTTCATTATATGGTTTTTTTAATTGTTATTATTTTCTGGCTGCGTGACGTAGGACCAAAGGTGGAGGCAGAAGGATGGATGGGGCTGCACTTTTTAAAGTGCAACCCCTTGATCTCGAAGGGGTCCCCACTAGGTATGGGAGCAGAACACAAATAGTTCCAGCAGGTTGGTGGACCCCCATGTGGGGGTCTGTGCCTCGTGGGGAAAACTTACGGGATCCCCAGATCTGAACGCAACCAACACTCAGTGAGCTGGGAAAAATCTTAAGGGGTTTAATTCTGCTCCCAGATCATCCTGTCTGGCCTCTTACAAGCCAAAAGTGAAGGGGAGAACATGCCTTTGGGGGGTGCTGACCCCTGTGCCTTGCTTAGCAGCAGCTGTGCAGAGGGTCCAGAGCGATGCTGGGGGAGACCATCCAGCTTGTAACCAGGATTCACCCATGGAAATGTGACCTGAAAGCAAGTTACTGGCAGGGGTCACGTTAGAATTATTTAAAATGGGGTTTGAAAGGTTGAGTTCTGATTTTGCTGGAAACGAATCACAGTCCTTCAGCTGTGTGAGGTCCCACTGACCTGCTCCACCCAAACAGCTGGTCCCTGGGTTCAGTGGGAGGTGATGCTTCAGCTTCTTGCACCATCGCTGTCCTGCACTGTTCAGCTGCTGCCCCACACCCCACGGACTCGGGTGACAGTGGTGATATTCACAGTAGCATGGTCATCCCTGAGTATGTCTGTCTTCTACTGTTGTGAATGCTTAATCTGAATTAACTAACATGAGCAATGATCAGTTGTTTATGAGTCTGCTTTTGATCACTTGTACAATCATGACTTTATTTTCTTTGGCTTCTCTAGATCGTCTCCAGCAAGAAAATAACAAGGACCCTCCTACTGGGGAATGGCAAGCCGGCTGGAAAAGGGATGATAACGGTACGGTTACTCCATTACGTTACCTCCTGAGTGTGTAAAGGTGGATAATAACCTGGGGGTGATGGAGGACACTCACCTGGCGTCCAGGAGACTGGGCTTTCTCTCATGAACATTATTCCCTTTACCTCTCATTTTCCTGCCCACTTTGGTCTGTTTGGAGGACAATTTATTTGGGGCAGGGACCATCTTGCCCAGTGTCTGCTTGGTGTCCAGTGCTGTGAGTCTTCAACTTCTGCTTTGGTCTCTGAAATAAGAAAAACCTCAATCTGGAGAAGTACAAAGTAAATCTATGCTGCTGTTATTTGTTATCTGGTACAACACGCCTGCTCAGCCCTCCCTGAAGCAGCGGGAGGCAAAAGGGCTGATGCCTTTGCCAGTGATGGGTGGTTTTGTTTGTAGGAAGAGGATGGGAGCTGTGCCGTAGCAACAACTCTCATAGCAACAGCCGCTGCACCCAATGCAGACCCCTTCGGGCAGTGGCCTTCCCACTGCAGATCTATTTAGTGATGGATTTTTTAAAAAGAAAAGACTAAATTTAGGTGCATTTCTCTCCTGCCACATTTCCCATCCTTTTTGGATCTCTTCTGTGTTAAGCATTTTGTGAGATGCACAAACAGGCAGCAAAGGTGTGGAAGAAAAGGCCAACAAGGAGTTAAACCTCCATCAGGTTTGAAAGCACTGGAAGGGTTTAAGAGCAGTTTTAGAGTCTAGGACCTGGCCGCTGCAAGGGCATCTCCATCGCTGTTTGCTCTAGAGGCTGGGAGGGTACTGCCAGCTTTTCTCCCCTAATTGCTGCAGTTAGTCTTTAAACACCAGAGGAAAAGCCACAGTGAAGTTTGCAAGTGCTGCCTGATGCCATGTTCCATCCCCAGGGAGCAGGCTCTCATCACCCCATCCGACGCTTGAATGGGAAGAGCTGGACCAGATGAAAAGTTTCCAGTCAAGTTCAAAGGTTACACGCTTTAAAAAAACCAATGTCCCAATCTGTCACTATTGTGTCATTAAAAATCAAAGGGTCTGAGACATCTGCTTCATTTTGTACCGTTGACATGATTTTCTGATCTGGGGGTTTTTTTGCCCTGGCTTGGACTAGGTGATGACAACAGGGTCGTGTGCGGTGGGCACCTTTCCCCCCTGCTTGGCACGGCGCTGGAGCACAGGCTATGGACACCATTGGAGAAGCAGGCTTCAGCTTTGGACTCACACACATAAAACATTGAGTTTGGAGCCAAAGCCTGCCTTTCTCACCCCTATCCCCTTAAATTTTGCCCGATTATCCATTTTCTTAACTGAGGTGCCACAAGAGTGAATGCAACAGAAGAACCTTGGCTGGATGGACAGGATTGAGTGGGGTCTTCTAGGTTTGAAGAGATGGGGAAAATCCCAAAGCAAGCCACAGTGTTTGTAGAAATCAATCCCAAGATCTTGCTGTACACCTCTGCCAGACACAGCGGTGAGGATGTTGTTGTCCGTGCTGGCCAAGAGAAGATGCCACCAGCAGCCTGCAGTAGTGTGGTACAAGGACATACCTGGCTTGTCTGCACGGTCTGGCTTTTACATAGCCTCCAGTGAGCCCTAAAATGCTGGACATCAACTGGACGTGCTTTTGTGGGGATCAGCAAAGGGCAAATTTCATCCTCTTCCCTGCACTAGTTTTGGTGACCATGCATACCCACCGAGGACTAGGTGGGAGAGAAAACCAATGCCATGGCTTTGCAAGAGGGAACTTCTGACTTCACAGCTCTACAGGACAGAGGGAAAATTGGTTTTTGCGTGCGGTGAATGGATCCTCTGTGGACCAAAGAGCGGTGTCCTCCATGGAAAGGCTGGGAAGTTCTTGGGGAGCTGCAACTCGTCCCCTCAGCCAGCTGCCTGGGCAGATTCAAAAGCTGCATCTCTGCCCCCTTGTCTCTGCAAACTCCCCAGCTCTCCTAAGTGCCAATAACCCTCTGATTGCTTCTTCTGCAGAAAATTGTTCCCTTGATTTCTGCAAGTTTTTCTAAAAGCCTTGCTGTAATTACACTGTATATCTCCAGTGAAGGACAGCCTCCTTGCGAGACCCGGCAAACAGCCACGCTTGGGAGCACCGTGCGTGAGGAAGATGTCCACACTGTGCTCCCGGCCATGCCGGTGCCGGCTCCTGCCTGGGGAGAATGCTGCAGCCGGTAATGCCAGGGGATGGCTCAGCCCACCCCGGGGAGCGGAGGAGGGAGAGGTGCGGAACAGATGCTTGGGCAGGACACAGCCTTGAGAAAAAAAATACAAGTGTTTCAGAAAAAGGCTGGTAACAGAAGTGAATAAATGTGTTTTTTTGTTATAAACATTCCCTTTCTTAAAATACCAAAAGACTCATTAGACCACGTTCCAGACAAAACCGGCCCACTAGTGGTTGGCAGCTGAAGCCCTTCTGGAGCATATGTGAATAAAGTGTCTTAAACTGAAGAAATCCGGGCTGTGCTCCTGCCTGCTGTAGCTCCTCAGGAGCAAGAGTGGAGTTTTCATCCTTGGGGCCGTCCTGTTGGGTGATTGTGCAGAGACGTGGCTTGAGTCCTTGGTGCTGCCGGCATCTCCCCCAAGGGATGGGGCAGCTGCTTTTTGCCGTGCCTGGCCTCGGACACAGAGGACAAGGTGGCACATCTTGCTGGCAAGGGTTTTTATGGCTCCTGGTTCCTCTTGGCTTGGTCCTTGGAGGCTTCGCCAGGTCCTGGTGTGTGAAAAGCCACCTGAGACCAGCTCAGGTGTGACACCCAAGAAAGGCGATGCATTTGTTCCCAGAAGCTTTGTTTTAGATCTGATGGCATGAGGGAAGTAGACTGCTCAGGGTGTGCTGGCACCTCATTCTCCCCTTGGGTTGTCCCTTCAAGAGGTTAAATCGTACCTGTTGACTCCCAGCCCTGCAAATGAAGGTGTTTCATGGGGACCCAGCCCCAGTGATGAGGCTGTGGAGGCTGGTGGATGTCACAGGGGCTCCAGCTGCAATACCAGCATTGTAGCTGGTAGCCTTCTAAAAAACCATATCCTGTTTTGGTTTAAAGCTGGTATGTCACTACCTCAGCGCAGGGTAAATGGCAATGGCCATCCAGGGGAAGTTTGGGCTTTTTCTCCATCCTTCTCCATTCCAGGGAGAAGCTGGGAAGTAGGCTTTGGTCCCAAATTGATCTGCAAAGGTAAAATCAGCTTAACTCCTCAACAGTGAAATACTGTGGGCATTAGATCATCCAGTCTCTTAGCTGGGAAATGGGTTTTGCAGGAGTTGTGCAGGTATCTTCAGAGTGCACATCCTCGGCATCTGCCTTCTCCTCTGACTTGGTGTTCACTTTCTTTTCGTGCTGAAAATGAATACAGCATTCCCTTGCCTTTCAGATAGCTGCCCAAGAGCTCTCGGATAACAGGGTGATTACTCTGAGCATGGCTGGCAGAAAACTGGATAAAAAGGTGAGTGGTATTGTGTCTGGGGGATGCCATGTTAAAATTCTGTCCTTTGTAGGCTAAGGGATCTAAAGAAAGCTCTGCTTTTGGGTATAGCAGTGACAGAAAATAGTCCTACTGGAGAAAGCACTAGGGTGAGACTGGAGGGGTTCAAGTCCTGGTGGTGCCACTGGCTGCTGGGTATGCCCGTGCCTCAGTTTCCCTATTGTCACAGCATTGCTTTCTTCATCACACGCATTGAGATGGAAAGATTACATGTGGCACAGGATCTGCGTACTAGCATCTTTTAAAGACAGCAGATTTACTATTTCGGTTGCTGTCATTTGGAAATGTCTCCTGGTGGAGCTGGCAGTTTTGATGTCCCTTGAAGCCATAGCTCAGAAGTGCTGAGAGCTCCTAGCTTGTCACCTTCAGCCCCCCTGGAAATGGAGTGAACATCTGCTTGTATATCAAACAGTAGGGCCCGTCTTTTCCGAGGAAGAAGCTCACAGAGGCAAGTAATGCATGAGTTTTGCTTTGGATATGAGATGTGGGAAACCGTGAGCCTTTCCGAACAAAGCCATCTGACCTTATTTACCAGGCAACCAGAGCTATTCCTCTTAAACCAGTGCTGTTGCTAAGCGATCGATGGGAATATTATTTTTCCCTTCTTCCTAGTCTCTCCAGAGCTTGCGTTATCGGCAGGATGGCCCTCAGTTTT
Source organism: Haliaeetus leucocephalus (assembly GCF_000737465.1). Taxonomy (NCBI): domain Eukaryota; kingdom Metazoa; phylum Chordata; class Aves; order Accipitriformes; family Accipitridae; genus Haliaeetus; species Haliaeetus leucocephalus. The sequence continues at coordinate 585,034 of NW_010972528.1, forward strand.
CAAACCAGGGTAAAGCAAGCATCCAGGCAGAAGGGTATTTGCTGGGGCAGAAGACATGATTTGTCCAGTCCTGTTGTCCAAACCGGATGGATGTCTGGTTTATCCAAATGCTTTTCCACCTGTTGGGAACGGCTGTTTTCTCGCCCTCCTGCTTACCCTGCCTAGTGCAAGGAGCCAAATGCCTCTGTTAAGAAATCCCCAAATAACTCCCATTTCATAAATGGGCTGGAAGATGTCCTTGAGCTGGTGGCTTCCTCTGAGACGTGGCTGAGGGTCGACCCCATGCACAGCGGGAGCATGTCAGCAGCAGAACCAGCCTGAAGCTCTCGTACCTTAAGTCAGATCAGCTCTTGCGAGAGTCGTTTTAAGAAAAAATATCTTGCAGAAGAGGAGGTATTTTCACCTGGGACCAGCCCTGGTGAACTCGGCCCCAGAGCCGTGTGTGTCACCGCAGCTGTGGGGATGGCAGGAGGGCAGTGATGCTTTGGCATGGCTTGGGGAGAGCAAGTGCTGCAAGCCAGGATTGGTGCTGGAAGCTGTGGTTTGGGGAGCTGTGTCTGGTGGAAGTGCCACCTCTGCCCTCCTCGGCCATGATGTGCAAGGACCAGTTTGGATGATTTAGATTCTTGGACTAGTTTGGAGGTTGATCTGGTCTGCTGAGCTCCTTTGGTTGCTCAGTTTCCATCTCCCACCAGTCTTGCAGGGGTGAGATGTTTGTGGTTTTGACATTTTAAAATAGCAGCCCACAATCCTGTGGCTTGGAGGCATCTCCCACCCTGCTTTGAATGGAGCAAGGCTGACCGGACTTGCAAACCAGGCTGCTCCACCTGGGACAGCAGCAGACATCCTTCAGAGCTCCCTGCTGTCATCTGAGCCAGTGCCTCCACCAACCCACGCTGCGTTGGCACTGATGAAACCACACTGGGTTGCAGGTTAAGCCAGCATAGGCAGGATCAGGTACCCACCGCTGTTTTTTTAATCCATCAGTGCAGCCTGAAAGTGCCAAGTCCAGGCTGTGGATGAGCAGGATCAGAGCTGTGCCATAACTGTAACCCTGCAGAAAGAATGGCTTGGGTTTCTCTCCTACAAACATGTGAAAAAGGGTAGGAGAAAAACAACCTCATCTCACCAGAGAGCATCCCTGCGAGCCTTTATGGTCTGCTTTTCTGGCTGAAGAATTTTGTCTGAAGCAGGTTATAGTTTCTCCAAGCCAAAACACTTTGCAGTGATTTACTTTTCCGTCTGGCTTTGGAAACAGGGTTTGGATAGAAACATTAATGGGCTTTCTGCTGGGGCATCGTTAGCGCCTGTGTCTGTCCCAGCTGCCACGTCCCGGGCTGGCTGTGGACAGGGACTCCTGGGATGTCCATGCTTCCTCCTCCTCCACGAGCAGCCCCCTGCATCCCCTCTTAGAAGCCCAAAAAGCTCCTGTTCAAGCCCGTAAGAAGTTCCTCCAGCTCTTTGCAGGACTCAGGGACCCACCTCCATCTGGGAGGAAAATGCAGCTGAAATGGCTTGAGTTCTCAGTAAATTATTTGAAAATTTTGGGCTTGGTTTCTTGTTAACCACTTCTCAGTTTTTCTGAATGGGAATAAAGCTCTGCTTAGAAATGCTGGAGTTTCCCTGTGTCAGTGCCACCTGCACTGCCCTCCTCTCCAGGCTGCGGGTGCCCCCAAGTAGCCCCCATGCCGACACCCAGCAGGGATGTGTGTGTATGTGTACGTATTTCTCATAAATCAGCAGCCCTTTATCGGGGGAATATCTGAGGAGACACTGGCAGGAAAGGCAGCACACACTGGTTCAGGCTTGCATATCTCGGAGGGTGTTACATGATCTCTGTCAACACCAGGGCAGCTTGCTCCTTAAAGATTTCCTCTCCTCATGCTTTACCACTGTGTGTAGGAGGGTGGGTTTTTTTTCCTTTCCCTCCCAAGACACTTGTGCACTTCATAATTCTGTTTTTCCTTTGAAGCTCTGGATGTTTTTCCAAGCCCAAACGCAGCTGCCTCCCAGCTGGGGTTGTTTTCCGTGGCATCTGCATCCAGAGAGCTTGCTGGGTGCCGGGCACCCGCCAGCAAATCCCACCGGCACGCACCAGGGTGCCGACTCAGCCACCGCATCCATGCCAAAACGTGGTGTGAACGTCAATGGGATTTGCCTGACTAGGACACGGAGAGGTGGCAGGGTGCTGCCCGTGGGTGCTGCCTGTTTGCCGGCGTGCTTGAGCCAGTCTCGTGAGGATGTGAGGGTGTCTGCAGGGTTGGCACTGCCGGGGAAAGGAGGTCTCTCTTGGACTGGCTGTCGCTGGTGGCAGAGCACTGTGTAACCCCGTCCTGTTCTTCTCCCCCAGGACCTGTTTGGAAAGTCAGACCCCTTCTTGGAGTTTTATAAACCGGGTGACGATGGGAAATGGATGCTGGTCCACAGAACAGAGGTGAGCGTGACTCTAACCCAGGCTGCTGAGACACCACAATCCCTACCTCAGCTCCTCTTGCCCATCATGGCATTATCTCATCTATCACCCATAAAGCAGGGTGGGATCCAGGGATTTCAAAACATCACGGCTGCCTTCCCAAGGTCCAGCTGAAGCTGCTGGACTCCAGCGGATGAAGATTTACTGAGGTCAGCAAGGTCTTGAGATCTTTTCTGTGCTAGTCAGTACTGCAGCTTCCAAACAGAAGGAGATGGTCTTTCAACCTGTGTTAACGTCCTGGCTCAGCCTGGGGGTGGGCAGTGCCCTGGACCACTCTCCTTCCCCGTGCAGGAGCAGCGGGACGAGCTGCAACCTGGGGAGATGTTGGTGGGAGATGGTCTGAGGAGACAGTAGTGGGGAAAGATTAAAACAAGTGTTTGCCAGATCCTCAGCTAACCTGGGAGGATGCTCAGGCATCTCCAGCTTCAGTGCATAAAGCACCCATGTCTAACAGAGCCAGAGTCCTGGCCAAGGAGGCAGAGACCTGTACCAGGGTCCCAGTGGGTATGGTCAGAGGCAGCTGACCCCTCCCTGTCCCTCATTTATAACTCCTGTGATATTTTGATCTGAGCTCCTTTCTGGTTATGTTGTCAAGCTGCTAAAGGCAGTGATGTTATGGATAAGAGGCACAGCACAGGCAGGGAGAAGCTCGCCCGCAGGGGCATTTGCTGGGAGAGGCAGAAGCCTGGCTTCTGCTTTAGCACCAGGCTGATAAGTACTTTCCAATGGCTTTTTCTTCCCCCTTCTCAAAGCTTGTTTTAAGGCCTTTTTTGGGGGGCGGGGGCAGATGTAGTGCCTGGCAGCTGGCAGAAAGAGGAGGGGGCAATCACTGCAGGGGGGGCTCACAGCAGCCTCCTTGTTAGAAGAAGAGTGTTCCATCACACCCCACCTCCCACCCCTCTTTTTCCTGTCCCCATCTCACCCTTCCTCTTTTTCTTGTCCCCTCAAGGCTTGGTTGAGGACCCCGTTGTTCCACCACAGCAACTTGCTGTAACAAAACACAGCATGAACTCACGTGGAAGGAGAGGGGTGGTATTTATTTACAAAGTCTCTCTGTACATTGGTTTTTTACACTGCTGTAAAGCCCACGAGGATTTCCTTCACTCACACACCCATGTGCACACAAGCACCAGGACGTGTGTGCCCTGTGGTACCCATACAGGGGGTCCTTTTAACCCTAGTTCTGCTGTTTATTTTTCAGTGCTTTCCCACACATGTTTCCATGCATATTTAATTCATACTAACCTTATTATTTCTCTTGTATTTCTCTGGGAGCAGGCTGGGACCTTGTTTGGTTGTTTCCTCCTGGTTTAGTGCGGGTAGCTGGGCTCTGACTCACCGAGATGTATTTCTTGGACATAGGGATTTTGAGTGACCTCCAGCCCTTCCTCCTGGAAGAGGCATGCCAATTGGGATCTCTATCAGCAGGTCAGGTTTATGGGGAACAGATGTATATACTGATTTTTCCTCTGGGTTGCTGCCTAGTTCCTCCACTGTCCTGTCTTGCTGGATAAGGATCTAGCCAGGTTTTCTTTCAAGTAATGGGTGCTCCAACAGCCTCCTCCCTCCCAGCCCCAAATGTATCCCGCTGCCCTCAGAGGAATCCCATACCAGGCAACCATCTTTGTGTTTTAAGGCCGGATATGAAGAAATAAGGTTCCCCATTCTTGCAGCTTTCCGTGCAGGAATAAAACCAGCTTTCAGTCTGATGCTGGCATTTCTCATGCCACCACGGAGGTGTCTGGCAGGGAAGGATTAGTGCGCACGTTACAGCCTGTTATTTAAGCACAAGTGTGAACGCCCAGCTGGGCGCCCGGCAATGGAGACGCCGGATCCTTCTCCCACCCACCCTGGGGACCCAGCGGCTGGCAGCGTGCGGGCACCATCTCAGGCTGCGTGGGCTGCCCCTGCTCTTCCCAGCCTTCCGGAGGAGGTGTTTACAAATTCCCCACTAAACTGTGCTCGCAGTGTCAGGGTTTCCCCCGGTCTCGTGCAAGAGCCTGTCTGTAAAACAAGACGCCCGTTGCAGGTCCCATGGACCTCTTCCTCGCTGGGCTGTGCTGTTGCTGCTCTGGCTGCAAAGGTCCAAGGTCCTCCACGCCAGATATCCCTACATTTACCCTGCACAGAGAAGCGTTAATCTGCCAGCCGTGTCTGACTTGACCAATATTCACGTGAATCTCTTTTTGAGCACAACACCTTTGTGAAGGAGGGTCTTCACCTACCCTGCAGGCACCTCCGATGTATGCAGCATGTGCCTGGAGCCTGCTAGCGTTTGCTTAGGTTTCCACCAAGCGATTGCATTCTCTCAGGAAATGTCAGAAAGCATCAATTATTTCTCCAGCTCAGGCAGCAGATGTTACACAGATGAGGTGAGAGAGGTGGACATGCCCGAAGCTGTTTGGCTTTCCCAGCTGGTTGCAGCATCCCACTGCTCCATCTTCTCGGTGGTCAGACCCCAGATGGATGTAGGCTGCACTGGCGTGCTGGGGCGGGGCGGGGGGGGGGGGGGGGGGTGAGCAAGTGTGGGGGTGGGC
>NW_010972528.1:590053-615847 GCF_000737465.1 Haliaeetus leucocephalus
GCACGTGCGGGGCGGGGGGGGGGGGGGGGGGGGGTGCAGGTAAGCAATGAGTAGGGTGCAAGCAATGGGATGCAGAGGGCATAAATAGTAGCTGCTGGCCTTGAACTGGTGGGGTAAGTGGTTGTGCCCATGCTCTGGGCATGGTTGTGCCCATGCTGCCCAGTCTGCTGCAGCTGTTTTCTCAAGCAGGTTTATTTAATTGCCCCCCAGAGGTGGATAAATCACCCAACGTAATGAAATGAATCTGTTGTAACTCACACGTGCTACAGCCTGAGAAGGGGGAGCAGCTGTGTCTAAGTTAAGGAGGGAGAAGAGGGCTGAGATGGGGCTTTCTGCAGCTTGCCTGGCCTGCCTCACTGAGAACACGCTCTTGGAGATGTGTCTCTGCTTTGTTCCAATCTCCCCCTGCAGATGTGCCCATTGTAATGGCACCCTCTTCTCCTGCCCCACAGGTGATCAAGTACACACTGGACCCCGTCTGGAAGCCGTTCACTGTGCCTTTGGTGTCACTGTGCGATGGAGATGTAGAGAAGCTGATAAAGGTAGCTGGGGTCCCTTCAGCTTGTACAGTCAGTCTCTGGGATTGATTGTTAAACATCTAAAACCCCATGGCTGGTTTATTAAAAAAAACAACCAAAAAACTAAAGCAGAACCATTCCCCAAAACAATAAAAAAGCCTGTTTGGGGTCTCTAACAGGAGAGGTTGGGAACTTCAGCAAGTGTCCTTGCAGGAGATAGTTACTGCGTCTGAGGCTGGTTTGTGCTCCTCCCGCCCTAGGTGATGTGTTATGACTACGACAGTGATGGGGGACACGACTTCATCGGGGAGTTTCAGACCTCGGTGGCCAGGATGTGTGAAGCCCAAGATGCTTTTCCAGTAAGTGCCAACATGCTTTCAGGGAAGAATGAGGAGGGGGCTCCTTGGGGTTGGTGGTGGACTTGGACTGAGACCATCAACCTGTGCTGAGAAGAAGCCAAGTCCAACCACCTTTCTCCTCCCACCCGCACCATGAGTGACCCAGGCCACCGTTGTAGCTAAAGCATCTGAGCTAGAGAGAGGGCTGAGGCAGTCTTGCCTGAAAAATTGAGTTCTGCTGAGATGTTTGAAGCAGCACCTGTGATTTGGGGGGTCAGATGGGGAGGTGTGACATACTGCTAGGGCTGCATGTGCAGCAAGGACAGCCTCGTCCTCAGGAGTGTCAGCTTCTGTGCAACTCTACACCATTTTTTTGGCCAAAGGTGTCCCTGTCTTCCCCCCGAAGTGCTGGCCAAAAGCCTTGGTAGATGCCACCTGATCAAAGGCCTGTCGCGAAGACTCCTGGATGAGCAGAGCTTTTCACTGCCATCATCGCTAGGATTACAAAACCAAGACGAGGGCTTGGCCGAGACTTGGGGGGGTGTGAAACACCATGCATGGTACAATGAGAAAAATTTCCTGGCTGGGGAAACCAAGGCACAAAGTCGTGAAGTGTCCTGTCCAGGACTGCACAAGCTGATGGCGCCAGAGGCAGGCATTGAGCCCGTTTTTTCACTGGATTTGCAACCTATGCTGCTGTGCCCCTGTGCATAACATCTGGGGATGGGCTCTCTCTGCCTCCTCCCCTCGCTTGGATTGTCATGGAAGGTCAGGCACTGTCTGTTCCCTGGTAAAGCCGTTCCCAGCTGCCGCCGCTCTCTGACCGCAGCTGCAGCAGGCTTCAGGCAGAGGAAGGTGCCTCCAAAAGCAAGTGGCCGCTGCTTGCCACCACTGTGTATCGCCCTTCAGCATCCCTTCTCCCTGGGGCAGCTCCTCGTGATCTGCCTCATCCTTTTGTGTGGCCACGCTGATGAGGGTAAATACAGAAGCAGGGACAGAGATGCTCTGGCTGTAGACCAGGCACCACATGCTGGCATGTTTGCAGGTTGGGATCCGCAGTGTCCAGCCACAGCCTGGCCGAGATGGGGAGAAAGGCTCATTGACATCTCCAGGGCCATCACCGGGCTGGTCTGAGCAGGTCCAGGGCCATCATTGGATGGTCTGAGCAGGATGCTAGCGGAGGGGGCACAGACCGGCCACCACCGTCCTAAATGGGACCCATGTGAGAGCTACCTGCTAGTGGGTCTGGGCCTGACCAGCTACCTGGGTTTATTCAGAGTTAGGGGATTTTGTCAATAGCGTTTTGATTTTGTTCAGTCAGTGAAATGCAACATTCACATTCAGGAAACTTAAGGATTTTAGTATTTAAAATTTTCCCATTTTTCTGCAACTGGAAGAATGAACACAACTTTCTCTCTGTGTTCTCCCTGCCCGGTCCTGCCCTATCCCTCAGACCAATCTGCATGTAAACTTTCTTCTTTGACAAAAGTTTTTATTCAGTTTTAGATATTTTTTTTAAATTGAAATATTGCAGCAATTTTCTGAATATTCAAGAGGCATTTTGTTTTCCCAGAGTTTTTGAGGAAAGGTGGTGGTCTGCCCTAATTAGTCATGTGTTTGACCATTCCCATCCCATTTGCCCCTGTCCCATCCCGTAGACCCCTGTAGCCTTGCCAGGGTGTCTTGGCTGCCATGCACCAGGTCCTGGGCAAGGTGAAAGCCCCTGGAAAGGAAAAGCAGCCCCTTCCCAAGCAGGTTCTGTGCTTCCATTTCCATCATTAAATACTAGTAGCTCACTGTGATTCACGTATGTTTCTTCAGCACTTTGGAACACGTGGAGGGAGGGTGTCCACAGGATGTGGCCACTGGTGGCATCTGCAGACACCTGGCACAGCCCAGCACTGCTCTCAGACCACTGTCTGTCTCATGTGTTACAGCTCGAGCTAGAGTGCATTAACCCCAAAAAGCAGAAGAAGAAAAAGAATTACAAGAACTCGGGGATCATCATTGTCAAGTCCTGCAAAGTGAGTATGACGTCAGGATGTTTCCTTCCGCTTCTGGCTGAGCTCAGGTCTTCCCGAGCAAACCCCATCCCTTCTGCCTCCAGCACCCTTGCATTTTCAAGCACAGGTCCTGCAGAGCATGAATAAAAGTGTGATTTCCTTTCTGCCTGGGTTTCTCTCCACTTGGAGCACCTCATGTACTGAGTTGCTGGTGCCACCCTCCACCCAGGTGGTCACAGACCCAGGAGGAGGTGGTCAACATGGGCAGCGTCTGCATGAAGCCCAAGCTGTGGGTGCTTACCAACTGCTTGGTGTCTCCTTGGGGACAAGGGTTGGGTGCAGGTGGGAGAGGTCCTTCTTCTGAGCTGAGGTGTTGGCAAAGTCCTCTTTTTGCATGGCAGCAGCACAGCGGGGAAAGCACCAACACAGGTCTTCCCACACCAGATCTGCTGGTCCTGTGAGACCGTTTTGGCCATGGGGAGAGGATCTTCCATTCAGTTCACCATGGTGGACACTTCCAGCTCTCCAGGATCCCTGTCCAGACCTCCCACGCCAGCTTTGGACTAACACACAGCCTTGCTTGGCCCCACGCGACTCATGAAGTGCCAAAACACTGCCATGGGAGACCCACGTGGTTCTTCCCATTGCTTTGGCATGTGGCTGAAGGTCCCCCCAAGGCCCAAACTCACAGTGACTGCAGGCTTGGGCACTTTCTGTGTATTTATTTATTTTCGTTCTGCCATGGTGATGATTGCCGAACATTTATTTTTTGTTGTCTTTCAGGTAACCAGAGATTTCTCTTTCCTGGACTACATCCTGGGAGGCTGCCAGCTGATGTTTACTGTAAGGACTTTTACTTCTCTTTGCCCAGTAATAGTAACACATATTTAATGGTCAAACCTGGGGAGGGAAGTTCTGCATGAGATTTGGCACCAGCTTGGGTGGTTTTTCATGGCAATGAGGAGCTGCCCCATTTTGCTGTTAAACCATGTGGTTTGGGCATTTTTGGTGGTCATTATGGTGATGTTCAGGTGCGTCCAATAGCACAGAGGGAGCTGGCTAGACTTTGGCTGAATGTCAGACTCGCAGAAAGACCTTGTGACCCTTCACAAAATGTTACCGACTTCTCTCCCTATCGTAGGGTTTAACCACCCTCCAGTTTTTTTATGGAAGCTCTCCTTATTTTGAAGCCAGCTGAGAGGCTTTGGGCTGTTAATGAGATGGTTTTCTGCATTTTTACTGGCATTTCCACCTTCTTTCAAGCTGGACTATGGCTTGTCAGGAGTAACTAATCGAGGACATTACAACCCCGAGTGAAACTGCCACAATGCAGAAGTGGGGTTTTCAATTTCTGCAAACTTCTCTGGTGCAGTATCCAGAGAGCTGCAGGCACTTGCAGTATTTCAGTTTGTATTTTGTTATTTCGTCTAAAAACATGATGGGGGGAGAGTAGGAGGAGGAGGAAGAGTTGCCATAGGAACAGGAGTGATTGGGAGAGCTTTTTGTGTGCTGTTCTGCTGCTGTGAGCTAAGGTCTTGGTGCTGGAGAGTGAATAGAAGAGAAAATCATTAAGTTTATTGGTAGCACAGAGCTCTTGCATGAATTAGGCTTGAATGCAGAAATACTTCCACCCATCTAAAAATCTGCCAGTTATTGGAGGGTTTCTCCCCCTCTCAAGGCATCTTTGGTCCAAAAACCTGTGTGGGTCTGCAATGGATGCAACACTGCAGGAATGCCTGAGCTGGGAGGAGGATGCTGCTGCATGCACCACTGCAATTTGGAAAGGCTGCTGGTGTCCTCCCTGCCAAGGGAGATGGTGGGGAGAGAAGGGCTGAAGCTGCAGGGAAGAGGGGCATGGTGCCTGGCCGCTTGCCTTGTGCTAGAGGCAGACCAGCTGCATCCCTCTGAAATTTGTTGCCTGAGTGCTGCTCTGGGTGACACTGCTTGCGTGAGTGGGGCATGCATCTCTCTCAGTCCACTGAGCCCCCTCCCCGTGCCTCAGTTTCGCTCTTGCTCTCTGACCATGCCTGTGGTGGCTTGGCAGGAGCTGGGCACACAAGCGTGGGTGTTACAGCAGTGAACCACAGGTTGGTAAGGCTGTAAGGTTGCTTGATATAGAAGTTGGGTTTTCATAGAACCATGGGATGGTTTGGGTTGGAAGGGACCTTTGCAGATCATCAATCCAACCTACCTGCCATGGGCAGGGGCGTCTTTCATTAGATCAGGTTGCTCAAAGCCCTGTCCAACCTGACCTTGAATGCTTTCAACGATGGGACATCCACAACTTCTCTGGGCAACCTGTTCCAGTGCCTCACCACCCTCATTGTACAACATTTCTCCCTTATCTCCAATCTAAACCTACCCTCTTCCAGTTTAAAACCACATCCCCTTGTCCTGTCAAGCCTGTTTTACCAGCCACCCTGGCAGAGGGTGGTGGCACATCCTGGGCTGTGATGTCTCCTTGGCCCAGCCAGGCCAAGGTCCCATCTCAGCCAAATCGCAGTTCGTCTTCTCCCGTTATGAATACGGAGCAAAATCCCTCGCGAATCCCCTGAGCTCAATTTAGCCGGCGGAGTTATTTTGGGGTTTGCCTATTTGCTAAGCAAACAAGACAAGCGCAGTCACGCCACCTGCTCGCCTCTTCCCACCTTTTCCTTCCCAGTCATTTCAGATCAGGTGGCTCAGCGTCTCACCTCTTCTGACCAGGTTTAACTGGGTCTGAGATAGGCATTTCTACAAATGTCTTTAAATAGAAAGCCTAACTGAGGAGGGAGAAAAATGAGTGCCTTGCTGACAAAGTCTCCTGAGAGCTCAGCGTATATTGGTCCCCAGGGAAGCCCAATGAAGAGTGGCTCCAGGGAAAGATCTGCTCAGGGTTGTGAATCTTTGGTCAAAGACCTTGAGATCCAAATGCCCAGGCGGCTCTGGCTGCTTTGGTGTCTGTGGGGCTACTCAGTTCCTGAGCTTAATGCCTGGGAGATGGGCAGGGAGAGTCCTGAGCTGGAGGTGGTGGTGGCTTGCTCCAGGAGCAGGGGCTGCTTTGGGACACCTTATGTGATGCTTGCTGGTGAAAAGTGTACATGTAATAGTGAATGGCTTTGCCTAACCTAGTATTTAATCACCTTTTTTTAGGGAAGGTGAAAAGCTGGATTTTGTGAGGTTTGGGTCTTGATGGGACTGTGTGTGGACCTCAAAGGCAATGGTGGCTCGGTGGCAAGGTCCGTGGTGGTGTCTGCTAACGGAGGACGGGTCTGTCCTTCTCTTGTCCCCCAGGTTGGGATTGACTTCACAGCCTCCAATGGGAACCCACGAGACCCCTCTTCTTTGCACTATATCAACCCCATGGGGACAAACGAGTACTTGTCGGCTATCTGGGCTGTCGGCCAGATCATCCAGGACTATGACTCGTAAGCACCGTGCCCTTCTGCCTCCACCCCTGTTTTGCAGATGTTTCCCTGGCATGCCGAGGGGCTGCTGGGATGCATGTGCCTTCACTTCCCATCTGCAAAGCCAGGGCTAAATAATACCTTACTTTTGAAAAGCTCCTTGGGAGAAAATTACCACAGACATTGGGACACAAGAGGAGGAGAGGGTAAGGACAGGGTTTCTCCTCTCCCCCCATCACCACTGTTGAGAGGAAGGGTGCACTAGCAGAGGTGGGGAGCAGCCGTTTGGTGCTTTCTCGGCGCAGAGGAGATGCTCTCAGCTTGCTGATATTTGCTGTTGGCAGCTGCACTGCCAGCCTGCCTTGTTCCCCAGGTGCCCTGAGGTGTGCAACACAGAAAAATATCATCTTAGACATCAATAGAGAAAACAAAACAGAAATCTGATGGTCTCGCCGTGCTGGCTTTTGTGACCAAAATGGATAGGTAATTTTTTTTAAATCTCCAGAGTTACGCATCTGCAAGAGACTCAGGTGTTTGGGCAAGCGGATGTTCCTGATCCCTGTGGGTGATGAAGCAAAGCTGGACTCTTTTTTTTTCTCTAAAGATCAAAAGCTGAAGGGGAGCATCTATTCTCTCTCTGTTCAGCTCTCATGATTCTTAAAGGCACTGCATTGTTTTGGGAGAAGGGAAGGCTGGCACCTTTTTTAGCTGGCACTTTCATTGTAGCTGGGCGTCGGGCAGCTGGTAGCATGAGGAGGCCATAGCAAGAGCCATGTAAGCCTGCTTCATGTGCATAAATACACCCATACGTTTTTCTTCTTCTCTTTTAGAGACAAGATGTTTCCTGCTCTGGGATTTGGCGCCCAGCTCCCGCCAGACTGGAAGGTGAAGTGTTGTGGCCATCTGTGCGTTTGAGATGGGTTTGTCCTGATATTGCCTGGGCAGGAGTGGAGCTGCTGGGGCTTCCCAGCTGGCTTGGTCGGGGAAAACCTGTTGGGCAGAGGGAGAATGGGCAGATGTGGGATTTCAGCTGGTGGCAACTGAGATGTGGCAGTGCAGGTGGGCAGGGATGGGGCATGGGCAGCCTGTTCCTCCCTTCTAAGAGCAGCAGCTCCCTGGCATTAACAGGCAGAGTCAGGCATTGATTTATTTTCCTGGCAGGAGGCAGGAACAATTCCAGGCAAGGGAAAAGGCTCCTGGATGAATATGTGAGATGGCGGCAGAGTCTGGAAGGGGACTGGGAGCTGGGTAGCCTCAACATGATGTTGTACGGGCAGAGCCTACAAGGACTGGAAAAGAGGGGTTTTCCCAAAAGCCACTTTGATCTTTTGTTGGGATTAGGCACTGAAGGGGTTAAAGGCACCCTGGTCCTGCAAGGGTGTGAGCTGGAGCATTCTGCTCATCAGTTGGGCAGGTGTTGGGGCTGCTCCTGCAGCCCATGCTGGCTGATGGGGAGCATCTTCTCATGGCTGAGAAGATGTGCAAGGACACCACCATCTTTCATCACTGGCTGGGTCTTTTGGCTGCTCTTTGCTCACGCCCTTAATGTGCATTTTCTTTCTGCTCGCTGGTTTAGAGAAGTTCCCAGCTTTGGGTTGGGGGTTGAATTTCAGGGAGCCTTTTGTGTTCTTTGGGAGGGGAGGTTTGCTCTGGGCTCAGCGCAGCGGGGCATGTAAGTCACCAGTGGCTGTGAATCGGGCAGGGAAGCTCATCGCTGCCAGCCCTCGAGGCTGGGGATGTCCTGCCCGCCCCGACTTTGCGCTTTTCTCTGCTCTCCCGGCAGCCAAAATTCATGTGACTCAAGTGGGAGCTCTCGCTGTTTGCCAGCCACAGGAGGAGATCCCTCCATGTGCACTTTGGAGCTGATTCATCCTCCTTGGCCGGCAAATGTCTCTGGTCTGTCACTTCACCACTTTTGGTGGGAAAATCTTGGTAGGCAGCTTCCAAGGACTAACAGCCAGCTGCCGTCAGGGATTTATTACTTGGGGAGAGGAATAGGAATGGAAAATGCAGTGGGGATGGAAAGGGCATGGTGGCTCGGGCTGCTGGGGGAGTGGGCGAATTGTTACAGTGAACATCCCTCAGCACCTGTGGGAAACACATCGCTGGGCTGGAAATGACCCTTCCTGCAAGGCTGGAGGTGGGTACCAGGTCGAGGATGCTGGCTAGGGGCTGGGGAGCAGAGGGATGCTACTCCTGTGCCCCCGCTGTGGCTGCCTCCTGCAGCCTGCTGCAGAAATATTTTCTACTGCTCCTGCAGGCCTGGGGATACTCCATAAGCACTACCAGAAAAACCACCTTGTTTTCCCCCAGAATGATGTCTAAGCCCATGTAAACCCTAGTGGAGAGCAGCTCTCCCTCCCCAGGTGCTTGGCCCATGCCTAAAGGTCACCAGCTGTAATGCCCTGAGCGACCCATCGGTTGTCTAACGTTAGCAGTGGGGCCATCCCCCGTGCACCGCCCTGTGCCGCTCCAGCCTGGGCCTTCATCCCTCCCAGGCTTGTCCGGCCCACAGAGTCTGTGCATCACCAGCTCGACTTGCTCGTTAAAGGTTTTTTGGCCATCAAGGCTCATTGGGTAATTTCAAAGCCAAAGCAGTGGTTCTTCATTGAAACCCGTTGTCGTGGTTTAACCCCAGCCAGCAACTAAGCACCACGCAGCCGCTCACTCACTCCCCCCCCATCCAGTGGGATGGGGGAGAAAATCGGGAAAAAGAAGTAAAACTCGTGGGTTGAGATAAGAACGGTTTAATAGAACAGAAAAGAAGAAACTAATAATGATAATGATAACACTAATAAAATGACAACAGTAGTAATAAAAGGATTGGAATGTACAAATGATGCGCAGGGCAATTGCTCACCACCCACCAACCAACACCCAGTTAGTCCCCGAGCGGCGATTCCCCACCCCCACTTCCCAGTTCCTAAACTAGATGGGACGTCCCATGGTACAGAATACACCGTTGGCCAGTTTGGGTCAGGTGCCCTGGCTGTGTCCTGTGCCAAGTTCTTGTGCCCCTCCAGCTTTCTCGCTGGCTGGGCATGAGAAGCTGAAAAATCCTTGACTGTAGTCTAAACACTACTGAGCAACAACTGAAAACATCAGTGTTATCAACATTCTTCTCATACTGAACTCAAAACATAGCACTGTACCAGCTACTAGGAAGACAGTTAACTCTATCCCAGCTGAAACCAGGACACCCGTGCCCTGCGTTCCAGCAGGCAGGCATCGGGGAGCAGCGTGGCTGATGATACTCCTCGGGGGGACACGATGAAGGTGGCTGTCGTACCCCCAGAGCGGAGTGGAAATGGAGAAGATAGTTGAGAGATAAGAGTCACATAAATGGTGCTTTGTGCTCCCGTTGCCATGGCTCCCCCAACGCTTCCCAGGCACCCGTCGAGATGTTTTGCACACAAAAGTCTTGTTGGAAATGTCAAAGAACATCTTGCCATGTAACAGCTCTGTACAGAGCCTCGAGCGGTTTCCCAGTAGGGAACAGGAGAGGGAAGCAGATGGGTTGTGGTTTCTGGGGGATGAGCAAAGGCAAGGCAGCAGCAGAGAGGGTGATGCTTAACATCGGAGCCCCACCAGTCGCCCTGGGTTTGGGAGATGGGGTCAGCCAAAGGAAGCTGGCAGCTTTGCCAATGTGCCATCCCAAAGGCTTCCATTCATTTGCCTTTTTATATATAAATATAGGGAAACTGAGTCATGGCAGGGGAGGATCACTCGAGTTGGTGACAACCCTCTGCGGGGTCAGTTCTCTGGCACAGGCTCCAGCCATGTGTCTGCAAGGCACGTCCCTAATTCCTGATGGGAAAAGATGGAGCTATGGCCGTCCCCATCCAGGACTGGAAGAGGACACAGGCTGGCTGCAGATGAACGTCTTGCCATTTGGGGTGGTTTGAGAGTTTCTCCCTGTGAGTTACTGGTGAATGTGATACTTGTAGGTGCTCCCTATGCATTTAATTGGACTCCACAGAAACCGTTTTTCAAAGTACAAGCTGAATAGGGAATTAGATCCTTTTTTTTTTTTTTTTTTGTGTTATTTTGAAGCCCTCCTGTTGAATTTTCTAGCAGAGATATAGAGATATATATATATATAATCCTAAAAAACTCCAAAGGAGGTTTTGCAACACTTCTGCTATGCAGGGGGTCTGGTCTGTAGATGGTGAGGAACACAGCTCCAAACCATTTCATTGCTGCTCTTAAAAGAAAGAGAAACCCCTCTTATGCAGTGCAAAACATGGAAATATTTTTGCTTGCCTTGTCTATAAATACTGGTATGGCAGAATTTTGAACATCTTCTTCTAAAAAAAAAATAAATGAGCTCTTTACAACTGAAAATCAAGAAATTTGAATTTGGATACATTGCCCAAAATTGAGGCTTCTACAAGAAAGGGCGTATGCAAAACCAAGTCATGCATTTCAGACTACGTCTCTAACCCTGGGGTTACTGGTGGCTGGGAGTGTTACTGGTTGTGCTCAACAGGCATGGAGACACCCAAGCAGGCTCTTGATGGACACTCACCGGTCCGACAGCTTGTCAGCTTTGCAGCACGGGGAGGACTTTTTGTTGACCTACTTTTGTTGGGTTGCTATTTCCCACCCCACAGCCTCTTGCAAAAATAGTTTCTGCTGCTTTCAACACAATGCCCAGTATAATTGGAAAGTCTGAATCAGTGTTGCTTTTGCAGTCTCAGGAGGACTTCTGCTTCACACAGCGCTTTAGAGGACAGTCATTTTGCCAGCGTTATGAATACGCATGTCCCGAAGCGATCCCCCGGCTGAGAAGCTCAGCAAACCTCCACCCTCCTGAGAGGGAGAAAATATCCTTGTTTTGTAACTCTGGCATGAACAGAGTGGGAGCTTTTTGTTTCAGAGCCCTTGAGCTGGCGGCCTGAAAGCCCAAATCACCCCCTTCAAACTTCAGAGGTGCTGGAAGAGGCAGTTACGCATCCTTGGTGCTCCTGAGAGTCTATTTGCTTCTTAAGGTGCCTAGATTGCAGGTAGCAGAGTGAGGAATGCCTAAGCCCCCAGATCTCATGGTTGTTCCGCAAGCAAGCTGTTGACCTACACCACCATTGGCACGGTTCATAGTGGGGGCCAGGAGTCCTGACCCTCTCTTGCACCTGGGCCCCTGAGCTGCCCTGCCTTTGCTGGCAGAGATAGGATCAGAGCAACTGTTGCCCAGCATTTTGTGGTCTCTGTCTGCAGGCTCTTCCCGTGGAAGCAGATGAGGAAGGTTTCGTGATTTGCAGTCAGCACTGCTCTTTGGTTTCTCTGGATGGGCTAGTGCAACAGGCCAGGGATCAGGGTGTGCAGGGCTATCTGCTCTTGCCAGTGTCCCACAGGACCTCCTTGTGAGAGCATCTCCCTCAGCTTGAAAGGATGTGGTAGAAAACCTGAGGGATCTTGCACCTACTTGCCTTGGAGGAGGAATGGTTTCATGGTCAATGAAAACCAGCCCAGACTGTGCTGGGACTTGCTGTCCATCACACCCAAGCATTCACATCACCTCTCCTGTGCTGGCTTTCACTGTCATGATGACCCAGGTGATGAAGCTAGTCATCTGCTGGCTTTGTCATGGTAGCTGACATGGCAGATCAGGTCTTCAGCCCAGCTCACTCTGTGCCTGCCTCCCTCCTGTTGTGCCATGCCACTTGCAGAGAGGTGGGGAACCGGGATGCTGCCAGAACTGGGGCTCCCTGTAATGTTAATTGAGTTTTCTCCCTTTATAAGCTGCTATAGGATGAAGTGATTTCTCCTAGTGACTGGTGAGATGGCCCAGCTGGCTGAGCGCATCCCTGCTGCATGCTTTCCCTCTAGGCAGACAGTGGGAAGCCATGTGGACAAACCTGCTTGGATAGCTGTAGCAGAATGCGTGATGTGATAATTTCAGGTGGCTCCGTGATGGGGGGATTGAGGAACCAGTCCATCCTAAAATGCTGCACAACCCTGACCATGTTTGTCTCTGCGACTCCTTGCTGTTTGGGTAGTGGAGGGCTGGGAAATGTTGCTAACCCAACAGGATGGAACGTAATGTCTGTGACCATCGGGTCCTGCCCCAGGGCAGCATCAGACCCAAACCAGCCTTGCAGCATCAGCTAAACTGATAGTGAGCAGCCTGCTCTGCACTGGCCCTCTGTGTTAATTTGCGTCTCTTCTTCTCCACAGGTATCCCATGAATTTGCCATTAACTTCAATCCCACAAACCCATTCTGTTCAGGTAAGCATCTACCAGGTCTTTAAGACTCCTTAGATGCCTTCAGTGTCTTCTGTCCTTCCCTCTGCATTTCTCCAATAACATCTCGGGGATTTTTCAAGGTCTGTTCAGAGACAGACATGAACGGTGAAGCAGAGCACATGCTAAGGGTGCACTCATAAGAAAGCAGAGGAAATTTGGGGGTGTGTAGGAAGGCCCAACTGGATTCAGACAGCGTAAAATCCGCCTTCGCTCTGGTGTCTGGTGTGTCCTACCAGCCGTCTGCTCCTCCAGCAAGCCTGCAAGAAACACTAGGCCTGTTTAGCAGATGGGAAATTCAGACTTAATGCTTCATTTAGCAACTGAGAACTGGTCACAGTCATGGCTGAAGAACTGCTCAGATCCTAAGTGGTAAGGGGTACCGTGGACTCCGAAAGTCATCTGGTTTGACCTTTGCCTTTGCCCCCAGCAAAACGGGGACTTGGGCAGCCTCCCAACCTTGCTCACTGGTTCATGAATCCTGGTTGTGAACATCTGCTCTTCTGCTGTCTTTGCTTCGTTCAGTCCCTCTCTGGTAGCTATAATGGGTTCATTGGAGCTGATTTATCGCAGGTGTTATGGGGCGCAGAAGTCACCATCCTGCAACTCTTATTAGTGACAGGTCCTTCCCGAAGAACTGATTATCAGCTGATTAATTGTGGAATTGGTCATTTTTGAGTTATACACCCATGCATCCTTTCAGGGGAGCAGCCATTTACCCTGTTCTGGTGTGGCAGAAGAGTCTTCAATGACCTGCAGGTCCCAAACACAGTTTGGGAGCTCAGAGGGTGCTTCTGGGATTGTTTTGCTTCTCTCTGCTACTCTGCTCCATGTCTGTCTGGTTTTTGGTTATCCTCAGAGACCAGGAGTTACTTTTCTTTTTGCTCTGCCTCTTTGGCTGAATCTGGGATTTTTGCAGAAACCCAAGGAAAACCTTCTTTGACTGTGGGCACTACAAGGGCTCTCTTACCCCAGAAGGTCTGAGGACTCACTACAAAGTGACTAAAGAGCAAAGCCCTGGTATTAGAAAATTTGAGTTGAGGTGGATGAAACTTGTGGAGCTGGATGAGTTTGGGTAGGGGGGGGATAGGTCTAACTTCAGCTCCCATGACAGCGTTAGCTAATGATGCTTGGACTTGTGGTGGGCCTGGGCTGTGGTGCATTGTAATGCCTGGCTTCTCTGCTTTCCCTGAAGGTGTGGAGGGCATTGTCCAAGCGTACTCAGCCTGCCTGCCCCACATCCGCTTCTATGGACCCACCAACTTCTCCCCCATTGTCAACCACGTGGCCCGCTTCGCGGCTCAGGCCACCCAACAGGAGGCTGCATCCGTAAGTCTGTAAGATCCCGTGATATGATGGCAATCCTGATGACTTTGGGCAGGGGAAGGCAAACTCTGAGTTTGGTTTTTTCTCTTTCCTTTCACTGAGGGCAGGGAGGCCGACTCCTCCCACCAGGACCATCCCTGGGGTCCCTGCAGCTGTGGGCTCTCAGTTGGCTGTCGTCACTTCAGATGGAGAACATAGAGTCATTGCAAGTGCTTCTTAGGAAGAAAAAAAAACAAACTCAAAAAGTTGACAACAGTCAACAAAACTGCAGCTGTGGAGAATCAGAAATTATTGGGGAGAGAATGGAGATGGGGGTGAGAGATGCCATGAGGTGGGCATCCCTTGGATTTATACAGATGTCTTGAGCACCATCTTAAATGTTGGTGCCTTTACCTCAAAGAGGATTGAACAGCCCTGGGAATGGCAGCGAGAGACTTGGCCAAGACACTCAGTGGTGTGGACCAGCTCCTGTATGGGAAGCAATACGGCTGACACCTTCTGGCCCAGGAAGTCAACTGGGAATATCAGAGATGCATAAAATCATGAATGGTGAAAAAGTGATTGATTTCTCCCGAATTCTTATGGGGAAGGCCAGGAAGGCCCCCTGAGGAATAGCTGGGTGATGGGTATTCAACAGGCCAGTGCGCAGTGGAGTCAGGGAGCTGAGACCGCCCCAGGACGGTGCCTGGGGCTGAAGGCTGTGAAGGTCCGGAGAGGGAAGGGATGTGTTTGTGGCAGACCCAGCTATAAAGGGCTGATCACCACTGCGCCGAGGTGAGCTCAGGCTCAGGAGTCCCTGACACATGCCAGGCAGCAGCTGGCAGGAGACAGGAAAGGACAACTTTGTTATCTTCTAATTTTTTTCCTAAAACAACCTCTGCTGAGCTCCAGGGGGCTTTGCTCTGAGGAGGCAACCTCTGTCCTTATGGATAAGTGGGGAATGATAGTCCTGAGGAGAGCGGTTCTTGCTTTCAAAACAGTCTCCTGCTCCTGCTTGCTGCAAGACTGTCCTGGGGCAGGACGGACCGGATGGTCTTGGGGTCCCCAGGGGCACTAGGATGGCGATGCTGCTGCGGTAGCACAGGTGGGAAACACGAGCAACAGGGAAGAGGTTGAGCATGACTTTAAACCTTTGGTTTATTTCCCTTCGACACACAACAAACAGCTGCAGGAAGCATCTCCCTCTCCTGTGAAGATCTCCCAGGGAGATCTGGAGGTGCACATCCAGCCTTGCAAGCAGCGGCAGGAGAGAGCAAGCCTGGGCTATGGTGTAAAGCATGACGTTTCTGATGTGGCTGATGGCCAGATCTGAACCTTTTGCCAGAAGACCTTTCTGCTATTCCCCTTCAAATAGCTTTTTATATTTGAGGAGGAATTGCAGAAAACCACGGGATGGCTTGATTCAATCATTGCTTTTCACACCACTTGGACAAGCAGCAGGCTCAGGGCCATGTTTCAGGTTCCCGCACGGCTGCTCCAGCCGCTCAGCAGTCCTGGAAGTCCCTGTTAATTAGTCCGTCAGACTATTCACATCCATAAGTCAAAAAGCTGCTCATTAGCGCGGGGGCCTCGTACAACTGCGCACAGTTGCGCTGGGCTGTGAGGGAGCCGGTGCCAGCGCGGTTTTGGAGCGTGAAGCTGGTGGTTGAAGGGTTGCCGGGATGCCTGCGTGTGTCAGGAGCTGCAGCCATGGGTCCAGCCTTGCTGGTGGTGACCGGAGTGTCCCCTCAGGGGTGCAAAGAGCATCTGAAGACTGCAAGATGGAGCTCACTTGGGTCCCCATGGCAGCAGGCTGCCCACAGAGGACAGCAGGTCTGACCCCTGGGTTTTGCTGGCCAAAAGCAGCTCAGCTTGGGCATCAGCACATGTGTGGCAGGAGCTGCCTCGGGGTAGAAGCTTGCCTGGTTCCTGCCTGGAGCAGGGCTGGATCACACCCAAAACGTCCTCCCCAAGGGGACCTTTTCCAGCCTTGCCTTGAGCACTGTTGCTCTTCCCAGCCCCAGGCACAAGGAAATACTGAGTTTGGTTTAATTCAGCACAAATCCAGGTCGCTCCTCATTTTTTCATTTTCTCTCTCGGCATCAGTGGGGGAGGGAGAAACCCACAGGCTCCGCACTGAGCAGAGGCGCTAATCATATGCAAATTGCACCCCTCCGTTGGCACTAATAGTTTAATCAAGGGAGATTTTAAATAATGGGCAGTAATAGTGCCGTCAGAGGCAAGTCGGGGTTGGCTTGGTCTTTTCTTTTGGAAGCACAAAGCATTATTGATGAGGGATCTTACTCCCCTGGGGTCTTCTCTTCTATTCCATCTTCAATGTGTGCAGCAAAGCCACCCCTGATGCTGCTGGCTTCAGTGGCCACCTGGACCTGCCCTCCTCTTCCTCCTGCACTTGCTTGCTCCCAACATTTCAAATAAAACAAAAAAACCTCGTAGTTTTTCCATGGCAACGTGGATTACAAACACTGGAGCCATCGGCTCTTAAGGGATGGGAGGACTAAAACGTGTTGGGGTGAGGGGGAGAGACAGAGGGATTACACATGATTTGACTCTTGGGGAAGTATTAATAAGCTTTGGGGAATTAAAACACACCTTTCCAGCAGGGCCCCTGCATCCAAACATCCCCTTTTCTTACCACATGCTGCTTAGTGCTGCCTAATCCCTTCAAGTCCTGCTCACGTGGGTGAGCCTAATTGCTGATATCATTAGCAAATAATCAGGAAACATCCCAAAGCCCTCAGTGGATTCAGAGATCAGCCATTTTAACTACAAAAAGGGGAGAAAGGGCGAAGGTGCTGCTGGGTTGGTGTGCCAATGGAGACCCCAGCCTGGGGGGATCCGGCCATGGGGCCAGCCTGGTCCCTGCCGCCATGGCTCCGGTTGCACCCTGGCCAGGTACCATGGCTGGAGCCCTGAGGTGCCGCCAGCACCCCTGCCCCGCTGCCATTTACTGACACCACCCAAACTGTCATCGGTCCTTGGGGAACCTCCCACCGATGCTCTCATGCAGTGCTCGCTGCTCCCTTGCTAGTAATGATGCTCCCCGCAAGCTCATCCTGCTGCAGCCCCCCGGGCTTTGAGCCTGACCCCCCACCATCAGCTCTTATTCTGCTTGCCCTCCAAAATACGTCGCGATAAACATTTGATGAGCTCTGCTCTACCCCTCTTTTCCTGCATACTTTCCAGCATTTTTCTCTGATCCCATTACGGATTTCACAGAAAAAAAGGGAACAAAGGGAAATAGTCCTTTCTGGGTTTCCTCTTTTTGACCATGCACAGAGGCCGGGGGAGGAAGGAGAGGAATCAGCTTAAAGTCGATCCCATTATCAGCTCCTCTCCTCAAGGTTTTACACTTCCTCCCATACTGGTTCCCAGACAGAGTCAGGCCCCAGTCACTTGTCCTGCTTCCAGTGATGACCAGTGCTGGCCACCATGGAGAAGCATGCAGGTCTTCTCCTGGAGTTTAGTCTTACCCTCCAGACTCGGGTGTTGGGGTCCTGCTCTTCAGATCTACATCTCCCCATGACTCGCTCTGAAAAGTAGGGATTTAGGGAAAAGCTAAATCCTGGGCAGTGCTCTGCAGGCAGGGCTAATGCATCAAAAGGGGTCAGGGTCAGGAAGGGGCTGGCTGCCTGCCCTGGCTTGGGACTACCTCCTCACCCACATCCTCGGGTTGTGTTTAAGCTTGATCCAGCCTTGTTTGTACTTGGAATTTAGCACCGGAGCGTGTCGAGGGCAGACAACGCTTAGGGAAGGTTTCGGGAGCTGTGGGCTGGAGGAAGACCAAGAAAATGGGCTTTGGGTGGCGTTCCCTCTCTTGCTTTTCCAGGATGGCTGTGCTAGTGGTTTTCAGAGGAAATGGAAAAAATGAGGAGAGGAACAAAGGGCTTTAATGTGCTTAAGTGCTTGCTTTCGTCATTTCTCCAGCACACGCAAGCTGTGTAATGTGCCAAAATTGAACAATTACTTTCCCTGGAGGCAGAGGAGATGGGTTTTTCAGGGGTCCGCATGCCCCAGATTTGATGAGCTGGGTCCAGCAGGACTGTCTGTCTGTCTGCTCATCCTCCCCCAACTCCGTGGACTAGCCTGGTCACCCTCCTTTCCCCACGAGAAGGGGAGCAGGTGCTAATGCCACTGCTCTGGCATCCCCCCCAGCTTGCCAGTACCCTCTGCATCCCCCCCCCTCGCTGCCTCTGAGACCCACTGCTTTTTATGGGAGACGGACAAGCCCTGAGCGTGGGACAAGCCCCCCCTGCCCCACACTGGGATGCAGGAGATGCTCCCCATCCGTGCAGGGATGTGTTGATGGGGACCGCCCAGAAACGCACCCCACCGTATGCAGGTAGGGGGAGATTTCATCTCCCAGCTGGGCTCATGTCCCGGCCCCAAACTCCTCCTGGCTGTGACACAGAAGCTCTGCACAGGTTGGGGCTTTTCTTCCATCATTAAGCAGAGTAAATCAGTAAAATATTTTGGGATGGGAGTTGGTTTGTTGTTTGGTTAGGATCTTTCAAAAATTGGGGGGAATGGGAGCACCTGAAATTTCTGGATACTGCTAAAGGGGGGTGATGCCAGCTGTCCTGGGAAGGGGTGAACCTCAGGCTCCCAAATTCCCCGGGGGACCTGCCTCCCCGCAATGTGCAGAGCATCCCAGCCACTCACACCCCAGAGGCTCTGGCTGTGATATGAGGGTGCCCCAGCATGCCACTGGGTCTGACCCTCCACCCTCCCTTCTGCAGCAATACTTCATCCTCCTCATCATCACGGATGGGGTGATCAGCGACATGGACGAGACAAGACACGCTGTGGTGCAGGCATCCAAGCTGCCCATGTCCATCATCATCGTGGGGGTGGGGAACGCCGACTTTGCCGCCATGGAGTTCCTGGATGGGGACAGCCGGGTGCTGCGCTCCTACACCGGCGAGGAGGCCGTGCGTGACATCGTCCAGTTCGTGCCCTTCCGGGATTTCCGCAACGTGAGCATGGGCAGCGGGGAGGGGATCGCAGGCGGAAATGGGGTCTCAAGCCTGGAAAGGACCCTGGAAGTGGAGCAACCCTGGCAGAGGCAGATAGAGGCAAGAGGTAGAGGGCTGGCACCCGCCTGCCCTGCCCTGCCCCTAAACTCCACATCCCTCAGTGATGCTCCAGCATGGACCATGTAAAGCAGCACTGCAGGCAGGGGCAACAGTGCTCTGTATCTCCATAGCATGCTCCATCTGAGCACCACCACATCTCCGCCACCCCCTGTCATTGCCAGGCAGGTGGGAGCAAAAACCAGTTAATTATAGCAGGGTCCAGGTTCCCACAGCAAGCTGGGGCAGCACTGGGCTTGTGTCCCTTGCCGCAGTCCCATGCCAGCGTCTCCCACTCAGGCCTCATCTGGCACCCGTGATGTGTCATGTGCTGAGGGCTTAATGCTGAATTGCCCCGGCCCTGGGGGTAAGCAAGCCCTGAGCCCCACAGGTCCCCTCCCAGCACCTGTAGAAAGGGGTAATACTGGCAGTGGCCCTGCACATGTACCCTCTGTGGGACAGCTTCCCACTGCCTGACCCACTGTTGTGTGTTGGAAAAACGTTGATGAAGGAAGGGGAAAAAAAAAAAGGACAAAATGAGATACAGTTCTCTGCCCATCTTGATCGGCCAGGAGTCAGCCCTGGGTCGGACGCTGTTGCTGGCACAGGATTGCCAGAGGATGCAGAAACTCAGCCTGTGCTTATCTTCCCTCTTTTAGCAACTAATCAGTGTTTTTCTATTTCACCTGCTGTTACTCAATACCTGTTTTTTTCTAACCTACCGAGGATGTTTTATTCCTCCCTACCAGTGCATTAGCTCCTGGAAGGAAGGTGAAGTATAGAATATAATAATCCCAGGTGTATAAAATGCTGGCTGCCAGTAGGCTCTGGGGTGTATTAAATGAAATGCCACAGTCTGGAGTTGGGGACAGCCCAGGCGTGTTTTCTCGGTTGGTCCCCTATGGCCATGCTTACGCCGGTGTTTCCTCCCTTTCGCCTGCAGGCCCCCAAGGAGACCCTGGCCAAAGCTGTGCTGGCGGAGCTGCCCCAGCAAGTCGTGCAGTACTTCAAGCACCAAAACCTGCCGCCCATCAACTCGGAGCCCGCGTAGAGCTGTGCCAGGCTGTGCCCTCTGCATGTTGCTGAAGCCTGTCGGTCCTACCGAAAACGCATGTTCCACATGCTTTTAAGAGAATACCCTCCCTGAAATACTTTGTACTCCTTAATTTAATTGCTAAGTTCTTAAAACTCATCCCAGAGAAGCATCTGGATTCATTTTGTACAGTCCCAGCCCGAGGTAACACTAAGCGGCCAGGCCATGCCCTGGTCCTGCTCTGTTGAGTCACTTTTCAGTATTGAATGTACTTTGTATAATTTCAGTGGAACAGGATACAATTTTTACAATCAAAACTTGCTTTTTCCAAGCAATGAAATGCTTAATATATTATTATCATTCAATGAACTGGTCATTGTATAGTTCATGTATCTGTGTTGTTGTACCTGTACATCTGTCACGCTCTATGTTCATTTTTATACTGTGTACATGTTATATTTGTTATACTCAGGTTAATAAAGGAACTTGGACATTTAAAACAAGGGACTCCCATATGGGAAGGTCTGGGGGCACCTTACATGGTCAGTGGTGCTGGGTGTTTGAGAGTCACCCCGAGACAGGCTGTCACCCAGCCACTCAGCCTGTGCTCAGTGTCTGTGCCCCAGGATCAGCCCCAGGCCACCAACAGCAGCAGGCAAGATAGCGATTTACCAAAGGTGGAGGTGAATATGGATGTCCTGGGGAGGGCAGCATCCTCTCCCCATCCCATCAGCTCTCAGTGCCTGCCCGAGCTGAGGGCAGGAGGCTGGTGTGTGTGCAAGCATGCGCATGCTTGGGAAAACACCGGTGAACCCACAACAAACTGGCAAAGGAAGTTTCATGGTTTGCTGCTGCTTCATCTCTAGAAATTTTTCCAAGTCTGAGTAACAAAAGTTCCCTGCTGCCTGGGAGAAGATGGGCTGGGTAATGAAATCCTGCTTTCCAGCAGCTCCTTTGAGCTGCTCATCAGCAACATGCTCTCTTCAGCACTAATTGCTGCTTTCTTCTGTTGTTAACTAGATTAAGGTCTTTTGAAGCTAGCAGGTAGGAAGTTGAACATACTGCAGGGATCACCAGCCTTACTCCAAACTCAGGTAGACTTGACATCCCTTCTCCCCATTAGCGAAAACACTTGCGGCGGGAGGTTGGTGTCTCCATTTAAAGCCTGGAGCCCATTTGCATGCATATGTGCTACTGGCTGTGCTCGTTACCACTGCTAGTGAATGCATGGTTGTCACTGCTGCCACCGAGTCACCAGCACACAGGCTGCCTCATGCAGCCCCACAGCTTGGCCAAAGCACAAAGCCAAAGCTGATGGTGAGGCCTCGAGTCAGCTCCAAGCACAGAGCTTGGTGAGACCCCATCCCTCGGGAGAGGTGGGACTGCTCCATGAAATATTTGCCTTGCAAAGCCCTCTGGAAGGGAAAAAACCCAACCAACACCACCCTTTTCCAAATGGAGAAGCAGCCTTTGAAAGGCAGCTTGTTTGAAAATAATGCTGTATACAGCTCAGCCTCCAGATCAAAGTCTGTGGCTCTGGAAAAAAAATTTTTTTTTTCTTTCCATATGAAAACCTCACATGCAGCTGCACTAGCTAGTAAGCTCTCCTGCTAGTAGCATGTTTGTGGGGGTTTGTCATTTTTTTTAACACCTCTCTGAAGCTTTAACAACAAGCACAGACAACAAGCAGTTTATGAAGCTGTCTCTGGGGAGGGGATGAAGCACACGCTATGCAGTCACGGCAAAGAGAGAACAGTCTTAAAAAAAAAAAAAAAAAATCTACATCCATCACTGAATGACAGAGTTGTTGGACCCAGCCGTTCTTCTCCAGCATATCAGCCCTGGGGCAAGGTTACTGCCACAGCTGCCATTTCCAGAAGCTCTGATTTATCCTCCATCCCTTGCACTCTTCATGTCCCAGCATGTCTTTCAGTCCACTTAAGTATTTTAATGTCAGATGGCTTCTGACTGTAAGAAGGTAAATGGGCCCAACAGATGGAGTGATGAGCTGGGACAACTCTGCAGTTTGTTTACATGGGCCAGGCCATGAGAACAGCAGAAGTGACTCAGACTCAAAGGCTTGTGTGAGCTAAAGGCATTCCCCGAGTGCCCTATTCCTGCTCTTCTGGGAACAAGAGGAAAGTGGGGAGCTCTCCTGCCTGCTTTCACTGAATTATATCTCCTCCTGGCCTTGCATGGTCCAACATAACCACCGTCACCCCCCTCTTGGTCTCACCTACAGCCCCCATGGACCACCACCACCACATCTGCCTGCAACTGGCTGCCAAATCCCACTATAAATTTCTTACTAAATCAGCCATTTTGAATGCAGTTATGCAAAATACCACTCGGGGAAAATGGCCCCAGCATGCCACAGCCAGGCCAGGCTGTTCCAACTCTATAGAGAGATTATTGATCTAGCTTAATGCCAGGGAAGCACACCTACATCTCTCATTTCAACTGCTCAAGGCTCTTGCAAATGCAACTTTCAAGAAAAACAGATATTTTTTTGTGCACCACTTCCATTTCACTCCATAGCCAGGTACGATGAAAGTCATCCAAAGCAAAGCATTAGGGAGGCAGCAAGAGATCTATCTATTTTCCACCTGAAAGCACCATAATTACAGTAGCTGGAGAAGAGGCAGGAGCAACTCTGGAGCAAACACAAAGGTGCCAGGCAGCCCAGAAGAACAGGGGAGGAATTACAGTGTGTTTGTAAAGATCTGATTGTGGAACTGGGTTGTGCAAACAGAAAGGGTATTTGGCTAAGGATAGCTTCAGCGTGAGCACAACTCTCCTTGTTTCCTTCAGGAAAGTTCAACACTCAAGCTAAGCCATGAATCCTACTAAATGCCTTCGGTTTTCACTGCTTTTATCCCAGCTGCTCTCTTACAAGTTGCTTAGCGTCACATTCAGATAACTGCCCTTTGGTACGCACGTATCAGCTGTTTTCTCAGAAGCGCATACACTTCGGAGTGTAGTACGTAGACCAAGACTGCTGTGAGGGAGATTATCACAAAGACATTTCCACCTTTGAGCAGTCAAGCTGAGGTGTTCCAACCCACCGACCTCCCATTAGTGCTGTTGGCACACAGATGAAAAAGATGGGCCCTCAGCTTTCACAGCTTACTTCTCACTCATGCCTGGCTTCCTGGTCCACACCACCCATAAACATGCCCATGTAAGGTTCCTTAAATCCAGTACAACTTCAAAAATTACCAACTGCAAAGGATGGCAGAGTTCTCCAGCTTCTGCACAAAGAGGTTGGGCTGAACTGGGGAATCCCATGCACTCTGAATTCATGCTCTTCAGGACACTGCTGCAGAAAAGCTGAATTGACTTGTCAAGCGCCCGTGCAGGAGCAATGGCCTTTGAGCAGAACAGCCAACTGCAGCTCCTCCGAACTCACTCAGAACAAGAGTTTTCCATCACCTTCTCTCTGCATTTGTAGGAGGCTGGCTTGCACTTTTCCTGGGTGGTGGTTTGAGGAAGGGGCTGGTTGGGTAGTGCAGAAATTGCTTAATGGAACAGGAACAATTATGAATGGCACAAGCCAAGATAAAAAAACATGCATTCAGAATGTCTTTAATCATGTTAACACTAAAACTTCTTTACAGTGTCATGGCAATCTACACTTCACCATCTGCTTGATTTCTGTTCTGCCCCCATTTCTCAAATACAGAATAAAAATGACATTTTAAAACAGAACACATGGCTTTTTCTACAAGACTTCACTGCTTCAAGTGAATATTTTTTGCCTGTTAGTCTTGTATAAACTTCTTAAATCACCAGAATTCTTTCTTTCCGTAAGAATTTTAAAAGATAAAGCTCTCTCCTCCCTACCCTCAGACCTTCATTACATTACTAGGTATGCCTTCTCATTTAGGATGGTAGCCTTTCTTCCAGGCTCAGTATGCACCCCAGAAATGGAAAGTTGTGGGAGGGGGAATAAAATAAAATACAATGAGTTATTTTAGAAGTATCTGAGTGTATTAGAGTTGAGAGGTTAGCTAGAAAGATTATATTTGGGGCAGAAGGATGCATCAAGCATCCATCAGGGCTTTGGAAGATACTCTGCACTACATTACACACGGAGGGATTTTGTTATGGACCATCGAAGAAACTGTTGCTACGAAAGACAGAAGAGACGATCTTTCCAGTGGAATTAATAGTGCCTTCGCTATCCGAGCTGGACTCCGAATCACTGCTTCCTGAGTAGGCGCCCAGGCCAGGCAGGATCCCAATGCACACAGCTGCTGAGGGACAGTGGACTGTGGAGCCTCCCACTGAGCTGCTCCCCAAGGGAACACAGGATGGTTTTTCTGAAAGAGAGGTACCTCAGTCAAAAACAAGAGTGAAGGAAAGGGCTTTTAATCAAGCCCAGGAACTGCCACGTGCCATTCACCTGCTATTGCCACATCAGTGGTGGTTGACTGCAGGATTTAATTAAAGCATAAGGCAGCTTTATGCTGCAATAAAGCTATTCTGACAGGAAGGACTTGCTACCTCGGGGATTTTTTTTCTCATCACTAGTTTAAGCCCAGCTCTACGCTGGCATTACAGATTTTTATTCTAAAGTTGTCAGTTTGATGCTTGTCAAGTACCAAACCCACTAAATAAGAATAAATAGCTCTGCTTTGTGTAATTGAGTATTTTTTTGCGATATAACAGCATAGTTGAGGAAAAGTTTTATTCCATCGTTCTGCTAGTCAATGTCTCCCATCTTCCATGGCTAATTAATTATTTCCAGCGTTCTGAAAGTTTACTCAACAGAATGAGATTCAGGAAGCGCCTTGGGTTGTCGTTACACAATTGCAGCTCACCCTATTTGTGTCAAGAATATCCTGACAGCAAGTCAATTGCAGCCCTGACAGCTAAGACTGAAACGCAACTTAATTTTTCTTCTAGTTTCTGAAACAAATTGGTTTCAGGATGGACAAGATCACTTCATAGCATGAAAAGCTAATAGGGGATGTATACAAATACATCAAATGCTGCTGTGAAGAGGAAGGGGATTATCTGTTCTCCATGTATCCCGTCGATAGAACAAGCACTAGGCTTGAAATGCAGCTAAGGAGACTCCTATTAGTTATCAGGTAAAACTCTTTAAGGGTAAAATCAGTTAAGCATTAGAATAAACTGCCTAAGGAGGGTGCACAATCTGTATCTGTGGAGATTTAAGAGCAGCTTAGACAAACATCTGTCAGGAATGGTTTAGGCAGGGGATAGACTGATGACCTGTAGAGGTTCCCTCCAGCCCTATGAAGGCTGTCAGCACCTATCGTTACCA
Organism: Haliaeetus leucocephalus; assembly: GCF_000737465.1. Classification (NCBI taxonomy): domain Eukaryota; kingdom Metazoa; phylum Chordata; class Aves; order Accipitriformes; family Accipitridae; genus Haliaeetus; species Haliaeetus leucocephalus. The sequence goes on from NW_010972528.1 coordinate 615,261, forward strand.
CTTCTACTGCTTTAAGAGAGAACATGCCAACTGCAGTCTGTGCTGTCTTGCATAATGAAGGAGCAGGAAAGCAAATCCTCTATCAGATTTAACACCGAGTCAGTTGCTGTTCAGGTGAGAGACAGCTTCCCACATGCAGAAATCAGGACATACCTTGATTCTTTTCATCATGATCAGTATCTAGTTTCAACCTCTTCACACTGTTACCACCATCTGAACTGTGGAAAAAAAAAAAGAAAATATCTTGTTCCTCACAAGCAACCACTTAATTACTGTGAAGTTAAAGTAACATCTTTGCCTCAAAACCTACAGCAAATGCCAGCAGGATCCCCTGATGACCAGCACCACTTTAAAATGCTGTTAACTGGGGCTTCTTAGGGAACATACACAATCCTAGAAAGAGTCAACACCTACACTGGAAATATCACCTGTTAACCTGGGAAACAGAAACATGCCTCTGGGAGTCCAAGTCAGACCTCTTGCACAGCAACTCAGTGCTGCCTATTCAGCTGGAAGTACCCCACAGGAGATCAGGAATGACTACCTGAGCTTCATACAGCCCACATGACCACAGGCTTGCACATGTG
>NW_010972528.1:616551-617047 GCF_000737465.1 Haliaeetus leucocephalus
AGTAGTTACAAGAAAAAAAAACACTGTTGGCTGCTTGTTATCTGTTCAGGGTTTTTCTTCTCTGCCTTCCAAAAACCCAAACAACTACCCAACCCCCTCCACATTAGGTGGTGGAAGTGCTTACTTCAGTTTTCAGACATGCAATTACTGCTGTACTGGGAGCTAAACATCACCCTACCAGATAAGCTTCTAAAATAATCTCTCATTCTCTGGGACAGATTCAAAAACACTGACTGAATTTCGAGACGTCAGTAATCATCTTAAGTATTAGACAACTCATCTGTGGGAAATAAGTCTAGCCCCACATGCGTAGTTTCTTGATAACCTGTAGCACACCAGCAGCTGTGTTTGCAGGCCAAGATCAAAACAGCAAACATCACAAACCCAGCTGCCATCTCCCTGGAATGGAAAGGGTGTTGATGTATCAGTACAAATCAGTGAGGAGCAAGGAAGTTTGCCTGATGCCCTCAAGATCAAATCAGTACACAAAGCTCTT
>NW_010972528.1:624039-624282 GCF_000737465.1 Haliaeetus leucocephalus
GGTCCTGCTCTGTTGAGTCACTTTTCAGTATTGAATGTACTTTGTATAATTTCAGTGGAACAGGATACAATTTTTACAATCAAAACTTGCTTTTTCCAAGCAATGAAATGCTTAATATATTATTATCATTCAATGAACTGGTCATTGTATAGTTCATGTATCTGTGTTGTTGTACCTGTACATCTGTCACGCTCTATGTTCATTTTTATACTGTGTACATGTTATATTTGTTATACTCAGGTT
>NW_010972528.1:624381-625034 GCF_000737465.1 Haliaeetus leucocephalus
GAGACAGGCTGTCACCCAGCCACTCAGCCTGTGCTCAGTGTCTGTGCCCCAGGATCAGCCCCAGGCCACCAACAGCAGCAGGCAAGATAGCGATTTACCAAAGGTGGAGGTGAATATGGATGTCCTGGGGAGGGCAGCATCCTCTCCCCATCCCATCAGCTCTCAGTGCCTGCCCGAGCTGAGGGCAGGAGGCTGGTGTGTGTGCAAGCATGCGCATGCTTGGGAAAACACCGGTGAACCCACAACAAACTGGCAAAGGAAGTTTCATGGTTTGCTGCTGCTTCATCTCTAGAAATTTTTCCAAGTCTGAGTAACAAAAGTTCCCTGCTGCCTGGGAGAAGATGGGCTGGGTAATGAAATCCTGCTTTCCAGCAGCTCCTTTGAGCTGCTCATCAGCAACATGCTCTCTTCAGCACTAATTGCTGCTTTCTTCTGTTGTTAACTAGATTAAGGTCTTTTGAAGCTAGCAGGTAGGAAGTTGAACATACTGCAGGGATCACCAGCCTTACTCCAAACTCAGGTAGACTTGACATCCCTTCTCCCCATTAGCGAAAACACTTGCGGCGGGAGGTTGGTGTCTCCATTTAAAGCCTGGAGCCCATTTGCATGCATATGTGCTACTGGCTGTGCTCGTTACCACTGCTAGTGAATGC
>NW_010972528.1:625671-625911 GCF_000737465.1 Haliaeetus leucocephalus
CTGCCATTTCCAGAAGCTCTGATTTATCCTCCATCCCTTGCACTCTTCATGTCCCAGCATGTCTTTCAGTCCACTTAAGTATTTTAATGTCAGATGGCTTCTGACTGTAAGAAGGTAAATGGGCCCAACAGATGGAGTGATGAGCTGGGACAACTCTGCAGTTTGTTTACATGGGCCAGGCCATGAGAACAGCAGAAGTGACTCAGACTCAAAGGCTTGTGTGAGCTAAAGGCATTCCCC
>NW_010972528.1:625923-626685 GCF_000737465.1 Haliaeetus leucocephalus
CCTGCTCTTCTGGGAACAAGAGGAAAGTGGGGAGCTCTCCTGCCTGCTTTCACTGAATTATATCTCCTCCTGGCCTTGCATGGTCCAACATAACCACCGTCACCCCCCTCTTGGTCTCACCTACAGCCCCCATGGACCACCACCACCACATCTGCCTGCAACTGGCTGCCAAATCCCACTATAAATTTCTTACTAAATCAGCCATTTTGAATGCAGTTATGCAAAATACCACTCGGGGAAAATGGCCCCAGCATGCCACAGCCAGGCCAGGCTGTTCCAACTCTATAGAGAGATTATTGATCTAGCTTAATGCCAGGGAAGCACACCTACATCTCTCATTTCAACTGCTCAAGGCTCTTGCAAATGCAACTTTCAAGAAAAACAGATATTTTTTTGTGCACCACTTCCATTTCACTCCATAGCCAGGTACGATGAAAGTCATCCAAAGCAAAGCATTAGGGAGGCAGCAAGAGATCTATCTATTTTCCACCTGAAAGCACCATAATTACAGTAGCTGGAGAAGAGGCAGGAGCAACTCTGGAGCAAACACAAAGGTGCCAGGCAGCCCAGAAGAACAGGGGAGGAATTACAGTGTGTTTGTAAAGATCTGATTGTGGAACTGGGTTGTGCAAACAGAAAGGGTATTTGGCTAAGGATAGCTTCAGCGTGAGCACAACTCTCCTTGTTTCCTTCAGGAAAGTTCAACACTCAAGCTAAGCCATGAATCCTACTAAATGCCTTCGGTTTTCACTGCTTTTATCC
>NW_010972528.1:627247-640561 GCF_000737465.1 Haliaeetus leucocephalus
CTGCATTTGTAGGAGGCTGGCTTGCACTTTTCCTGGGTGGTGGTTTGAGGAAGGGGCTGGTTGGGTAGTGCAGAAATTGCTTAATGGAACAGGAACAATTATGAATGGCACAAGCCAAGATAAAAAAACATGCATTCAGAATGTCTTTAATCATGTTAACACTAAAACTTCTTTACAGTGTCATGGCAATCTACACTTCACCATCTGCTTGATTTCTGTTCTGCCCCCATTTCTCAAATACAGAATAAAAATGACATTTTAAAACAGAACACATGGCTTTTTCTACAAGACTTCACTGCTTCAAGTGAATATTTTTTGCCTGTTAGTCTTGTATAAACTTCTTAAATCACCAGAATTCTTTCTTTCCGTAAGAATTTTAAAAGATAAAGCTCTCTCCTCCCTACCCTCAGACCTTCATTACATTACTAGGTATGCCTTCTCATTTAGGATGGTAGCCTTTCTTCCAGGCTCAGTATGCACCCCAGAAATGGAAAGTTGTGGGAGGGGGAATAAAATAAAATACAATGAGTTATTTTAGAAGTATCTGAGTGTATTAGAGTTGAGAGGTTAGCTAGAAAGATTATATTTGGGGCAGAAGGATGCATCAAGCATCCATCAGGGCTTTGGAAGATACTCTGCACTACATTACACACGGAGGGATTTTGTTATGGACCATCGAAGAAACTGTTGCTACGAAAGACAGAAGAGACGATCTTTCCAGTGGAATTAATAGTGCCTTCGCTATCCGAGCTGGACTCCGAATCACTGCTTCCTGAGAAGGCGCCCAGGCCAGGCAGGATCCCAATGCACACAGCTGCTGAGGGACAGTGGACTGTGGAGCCTCCCACTGAGCTGCTCCCCAAGGGAACACAGGATGGTTTTTCTGAAAGAGAGGTACCTCAGTCAAAAACAAGAGTGAAGGAAAGGGCTTTTAATCAAGCCCAGGAACTGCCACGTGCCATTCACCTGCTATTGCCACATCAGTGGTGGTTGACTGCAGGATTTAATTAAAGCATAAGGCAGCTTTATGCTGCAATAAAGCTATTCTGACAGGAAGGACTTGCTACCTCAGGGGATTTTTTTTCTCATCACTAGTTTAAGCCCAGCTCTACGCTGGCATTACAGATTTTTATTCTAAAGTTGTCAGTTTGATGCTTGTCAAGTACCAAACCCACTAAATAAGAATAAATAGCTCTGCTTTGTGTAATTGAGTATTTTTTTGCGATATAACAGCATAGTTGAGGAAAAGTTTTATTCCATCGTTCTGCTAGTCAATGTCTCCCATCTTCCATGGCTAATTAATTATTTCCAGCGTTCTGAAAGTTTACTCAACAGAATGAGATTCAGGAAGCGCCTTGGGTTGTCGTTACACAATTGCAGCTCACCCTATTTGTGTCAAGAATATCCTGACAGCAAGTCAATTGCAGCCCTGACAGCTAAGACTGAAACGCAACTTAATTTTTCTTCTAGTTTCTGAAACAAATTGGTTTCAGGATGGACAAGATCACTTCATAGCATGAAAAGCTAATAGGGGATGTATACAAATACATCAAATGCTGCTGTGAAGAGGAAGGGGATTATCTGTTCTCCATGTATCCCGTCGATAGAACAAGCACTAGGCTTGAAATGCAGCTAAGGAGACTCCTATTAGTTATCAGGTAAAACTCTTTAAGGGTAAAATCAGTTAAGCATTAGAATAAACTGCCTAAGGAGGGTGCACAATCTGTATCTGTGGAGATTTAAGAGCAGCTTAGACAAACATCTGTCAGGAATGGTTTAGGCAGGGGATAGACTGATGACCTGTAGAGGTTCCCTCCAGCCCTATGAAGGCTGTCAGCACCTATCGTTACCACTTCTACTGCTTTAAGAGAGAACATGCCAACTGCAGTCTGTGCTGTCTTGCATAATGAAGGAGCAGGAAAGCAAATCCTCTATCAGATTTAACACCGAGTCAGTTGCTGTTCAGGTGAGAGACAGCTTCCCACATGCAGAAATCAGGACATACCTTGATTCTTTTCATCATGATCAGTATCTAGTTTCAACCTCTTCACACTGTTACCACCATCTGAACTGTGGAAAAAAAAAAAGAAAATATCTTGTTCCTCACAAGCAACCACTTAATTACTGTGAAGTTAAAGTAACATCTTTGCCTCAAAACCTACAGCAAATGCCAGCAGGATCCCCTGATGACCAGCACCACTTTAAAATGCTGTTAACTGGGGCTTCTTAGGGAACATACACAATCCTAGAAAGAGTCAACACCTACACTGGAAATATCACCTGTTAACCTGGGAAACAGAAACATGCCTCTGGGAGTCCAAGTCAGACCTCTTGCACAGCAACTCAGTGCTGCCTATTCAGCTGGAAGTACCCCACAGGAGATCAGGAATGACTACCTGAGCTTCATACAGCCCACATGACCACAGGCTTGCACATGTGAATGATTATCATGCTTTCTGGTGTAACATCCATGTCTTTTCCCTTCCAGGGTTTCCTTCCCCTCCTTCAAGTACCTAAAGAGCCTGTTCCAAAACATCTAGAAATCTTGCACCCAGTAAGAAGCCCAGTAGGTTTTGCAGCAATTCACACACAGCTGCAGTGTCTGACCTAAAAAAGAAAAGGGTCCTTTTGGGTCCAAAGTGGTGTTGGGGGAAAGAAGCGTTACTTGGACTTCTGACTCTTCAGAGCTCTTCCTTGTCACAGCTCAGTTTCTTTTTCCGCCTCTCGCATGTTCCCAATCCTAAGCCATCCACATAAACAAATGTTTCCCAGCTTCAGCTGTGATGGACTAAAGTGATGAAGTATGAGCATTTTTACACATTAACTCTTTCCTGTCCCTGTCAGAATATGCAGTACAGATGAAAGGTTCTGTGTGGGGAGGTTTTATAGTAATACATCCTTTACAGGAAACTACAAAGCTCAGAGAACAGATGTTGAGCTCACGCTACACTTGGTTTTGGCCAGTTTGCAATAAAAGATAAGATGGCAAAAACAGAAGACTGCAAAGCAAGTCTGTGATGGCACTGACATATCAGTTAAGATACCCTCCTCAAATTGATGCCATCTGCAGGCTTTAGATGTGCCATTAAGCACATGCCAGCTCCTTCTCTACATCGTACCAGGTTAAGTACTAGTAGTTACAAGAAAAAAAAACACTGTTGGCTGCTTGTTATCTGTTCAGGGTTTTTCTTCTCTGCCTTCCAAAAACCCAAACAACTACCCAACCCCCTCCACATTAGGTGGTGGAAGTGCTTACTTCAGTTTTCAGACATGCAATTACTGCTGTACTGGGAGCTAAACATCACCCTACAAGATAAGCTTCTAAAATAATCTCTCATTCTCTGGGACAGATTCAAAAACACTGACTGAATTTCGAGACGTCAGTAATCATCTTAAGTATTAGACAACTCATCTGTGGGAAATAAGTCTAGCCCCACATGCGTAGTTTCTTGATAACCTGTAGCACACCAGCAGCTGTGTTTGCAGGCCAAGATCAAAACAGCAAACATCACAAACCCAGCTGCCATCTCCCTGGAATGGAAAGGGTGTTGATGTATCAGTACAAATCAGTGAGGAGCAAGGAAGTTTGCCTGATGCCCTCAAGATCAAATCAGTACACAAAGCTCTTCTCTTGTAACCTATGTCTCCCCCATGCTGCCCCCAGCAGCAACTAAACCAATCCATTTTAGACACAGATAAAATCGGCTGATAAATTATGCAAACCTGAATGAAATTACATGAGTGAGGTGACACTGATATCTACAAATAGACATGTAAAATAGATTCCCTCTAGATCCCCAAGCAGGATTGCCCAAGCCTGGCAGTCTAGAATGAAGAGTCTACCCACTTGCTTTACACACGCTTATCTACTTGAATTGCTTCATGTTTTTCCCACAGTTTGTGAGAGCCTATAGAAACAAGGCTGGTCTTTTCTTATACCTACCCCCTTTTTTCTTTAGGGCTAAGGTTCACACCTCACTCTCTGGAGGCAGTTTTGGCCTGCCTCCCTTTAGACTGCTAACTGGGTTCCGTTCCTCATGAATTTATAGAGGTGTGAAACTAACCTTCTGTGTTTCACAGCTCCTGCCAACAGCTTTGCCTGAGAGAATTTGTTCTTGTTTTCCACTGACTTCACGGGCAATTTCTTCTCAGTTTCCTTCTTTGGGTCCATACTGACTCCCACTTTGGTGAGAGTGCTGTGAATTAAGGGTTAAGGATCAATCAGGAAGGAATAGAGAGAACAGACACTTCTTCTCACATATATTTAGCTAGCTCTGCTGACAGCAGTGACCGAAGTTCATTCACATATTCTATCAAAATAAACTTATTTGTAATGACATTTAGCTGGCACCTTTGGCCGAGACAGAAGAGACTTCACCCACTGGGTGCAGAACTTTCTTGGGTATCAATACCAGCTCTCCCTGTAAAAACATCCAGGCAGCAGATTAGGAGCTGCTTTTCTGAAGTCAGAAAGGTGCAACACATGACACATCCAGCATGCATAAACATACCCATCATCCTGCCTTTTCCTAAAGGTCTTAAAAAAAAATCAAAAAGGTCAGACTGGACCAAAAAAAAAAAAAAAAAAAAAAAAAAAAATGCAGTACTTCCCCCTTCTACAAGGATCAACACATTTGTAATTCAAATTTGCCACTTCAACCCCTAATCCTTACCAAAAAAACTAAGTAGCAATATGTGGGCTCACTTCCACTCCTCAAACACTCCTTTTGCTGAGCCCAGCAGACTTCAGCCTACCAAAGCAAAAGAGTTCCAATTTTCTGTTTTGGTATTTATCACTCTACCTTTTCAGCTCATCTCTTTGTAAGGCCCACAAGGCTATTACTGCCAGTTTGAACACCACCCTCAAGAGGAAGGAGACAGATCTGATTAAGACTACGTGTGGTCCAAGATTCACCCAAAAAGACTGCAACTGCACAGAAAAACTAAGTAGCTTAAAACAGTGTTAGCAAGGTGGGATGTAGCTGAGATCTATAATGAGGTGGAGAAGCTTAAGTAGGTTCTCAGACAGGATAAGAAGGAGCTTGGTCTGTTGTTAAGGCACACTCACTCTGCACACAGACTAAACAGGTCTTCTGTGGCAGGACCTAGTCCCATCCCTGATAACAGTTAATGTCCAGCTGTATCTGATGAAGCGAGGTCTGCCAAAGATCCTGTTTGTTAATGAGGTGCCAGTGGGGTCACAAAAGTTTCTGCAAAACTTTTAAACTACACATAGCAAAGACAAATCAACCTAATTGAAAAGGGTATTTGTTTATAACCCTAAATCCAGCTTTCTACCAGTTTCTTCTCTGACTACAATTCCACTGATCAGGTGACATAACCACAAGCTGGAGATTCACAGGTGCCCCAGTTATTGCAGACAAATACTGGATAGTGAATTTCACATTGATGGACCATGTATTTGAAGTCATAGGTTTTTTTCCCTACTGAACATCTGCAAATAAAAAACTCTTACATCTTCCTTTGAAGGGACACACTCAAAGTCTCCAATCACTTTACAATTAGGAGAGTTCAGATGCCATTCCTTATTTGATTTTCCTAAGGATACAGCAGTAACCTAGACTGCTCCCTACCTCAACTGAAAGTCTTCTCAGTCAAAATCAGACTGTTAATTTTATTTATTTCTTAAGATGGCACAGGACTGCCATCCTGTGGCTATCAGAAGCAATCTGAAAGCTGCTTGTGTCAAACAGGGCTTGATGTTGCAACACAGGATTCCACACGCTGCAGCGTTCAACTTCCACATTTAGGTTCATTACCCCATTATATTCTAATACTGCACTAAAAAAAGCCTGGCTGAGGAACCCAAAGACTTTTCTTTTAAAAGCTACCAAATTACAGGCTTTTCACTTCCATCCAGGATGCCATTCTCCTAGCATGCCTCAACTACCAGAGACACAGCATGTTTTTAACAGAGATTTTATATGTACTGCTGTCATTAGCAAATGTAACACTATACCTAGCCAAGAAGCATCCCCTCTCAGGAAGACTACGTTAGAAATAAACCTCTCAATGTTAAATATCGACTGCATTAAAAAAGCTATCCTACAGTAAAGCCTGCTTCTTGGAGGGGGACTTTTCCTACATTTACATAGGATTTAAGACAAGATGATGTTGTTCTCAAACACTTCTTGGAACTGGCTTAAAAAAATATCTGTAAATCTTTAAACATTGTCAGACCCGTGGGGTCTGGATAGGTTAAGGAGCAAAGCCCCTAGTTGTTCATGCAGGAAGAAGTAAAATTGCTATGCATCCATGCATATGAATTTCTTATGCTCGAGAGTGCATTAAAATATTCCAAAGCATGCAAGATACACGATTTCATGACTGTTCAACCTAAAAAATGAAGAAAAAAAGAAAGAAAAAAAGCTCTGTACTTGAATATTGATGTAGGTTTTACTGCAAAATTAATGCCTCTGGGTAGCTTAAATTGGACATTATACCAGGAAAAAGACCAAATAATCAAACTCACTGGGTTGACATTCCTCTTATTAGTTTGGAAGAGCACTTGAACAGTACACCTATAGATCCAGCATGTTTACCTACTACCCACTGGTTTTTGTCACTGTAGTGACAAACCATTAGTAACAACCTGCAGACACAAAAACACCTTTTGCATTTTAAAAGAATACCACCAAAAATTTCAAACACAGATGAGTCATTTTGCAAGTTGCTCTGAGGTTGCTTGAAATATTATGGTTAAATAAACAAATAAAAAAAAAAAAGGAAACGGAATGGGCAAAACTTCTCAATTTCTCGTTAGCTGAGGTGACTATAAAACATTCTCCTTCCCTCTGCCCCATCAGCAATAAGTTCTACAGTTTAATTTACAGCAAGTCTTCAGATAGAGAGCCAGACAATATTACTAAGATTGCAAAGACTGAGGTTAGATGGCCTGTACGTCTTGAACAGGCCCTGCTCAGTAAATTCAGGGATCAGTGTGTTACGTGGCTAATTCAAGACAACATAAGATTCCCTCTGGGCTGGTATGGTTCACCCCAGACGTATGTGACCTAACTAGAGCTGTCAGCTGCTTCTGCAGCACAAGCTTATACTGCACATCCCTGCATCAGCCAGACCTGCAAGTAACCATCACTGAAACTAAACATATCCCATGAACATCCCATTATTAGATCCAACAAATCAAGAAAATATTCCAAATCTATTAACCAACTACAGCCTATTTCTGAATAAAAAAATGCATCAGTATTGCTTTTTCATAAACACATTACTAAGATAACAGACACTCTTCACAGAACACACGCTTTAAGTTATAAATCATTAACTAACAGAAGGTAATGCAGATCTTTGTAGCATTGGCACTATTCAGCTTTATTTCCTGACTGGTTTTGGTCACCTTGTGTCCACAAATCCTTTCATTTATACTAAAGCATCCTTGAGAACTTGCGCTTTCTTCACTGATGACTTAAAAGCAATGGTTTTCATTAGGAGGCAAAGAAACCATCAGGTTCTGCACAGATTCAATAAACCTCAAATAAACAACATCTAGCTTAGCACAGAAATCCTCAAATCATTCCAACCTCCCTTCACTGCCACTGACTAGAGAGAAAAAGCATCCTATATTATTTTCTAGCACATCTTCATGAAAATTTGGCATTTAACAGCAAAGCCAAACAGTCCTGCTCTTAGTACAGTCTAAGAGTCTGTATTACCCAAAGGAGCTGAGTCTTCAAGGGCACTGACTTCCCAGAAGAAAGTTAGTGCATCTGCACAGATGTATTTAATTTCTCATCCTGCAGTTATCAGCAAGGGAGAAAGTAGCTAATACTTCAAGAAGAATAACAGAGAGAGCAAATCAAACATTATTTCAAACAGGTATGTTAAAAACAGCCAATATGCAGTTAAAAAAACAAACAAAAACATTTACTTTTCAATAAGAAGAAAAAAGCAAAAGATTAGAAGTAACAGGCTGTTTTTCCTTTACAATCTCTTTCTCTTTTTAGCTATGGTATTTCATACACTCTATAACGGGGAAAAAAAAAACCAAAACGCCAAACAATGGGGAGGGGGAGAAGGAAAGAAAAGTACCAAAGACACGTGGGGGTTGAGGGGGGGAGTATCAAACATTACAGTGGGAGATCCAAGCTACAATGAAAAAAGTCTATCATTGTATATGTTCTGTAAAGCAGTTTTATAGAAAGAATGTCAATGACAGAACAAAACTACAGCCCAATCCCTTATCCTCCTCTATACAACCACCAGCCATTTTAATGCAAAGGATATTCTGTATTCGTTTAGTTCTTTCAGCTCTTCTTCTCTTCGTTGCTTTTCTAGTAGCTCTTGCTGCCGAGAAACCTCATCAAGGAAATGCGTCTCATCTTCATCTAAGCCTCTTACCATATTTTCTGAATAAAGGAAAAGAATGCATATTGATAAGCTACAACCACTTAAGGAGCAGCCATTTGTTTTGTGTTACTTCACCACTCTCTCAGAAAATTTTCTGATGATTTCAAACTGCCCCATAGCAGAGTAGAGTCCTGGGTGACTGAGTGAATTGGGTACTCCATCAGTCTCACTGTTGTGCCGAGAAAAGGGTACAAAGCAAACTCCACAGGCTATCTGCTGGATTCTGTAATTAAGGAGTAAAAATACTTCCTGGTTAATGATACTGGATGCTAACAAGCCGAAAAACTCAAGCACACAAACTACAACAAACTAACACAGTTTGAAAACAACACTATTACTACAGAGAAAAGCAAGACACAATTCATAGGAAGCCATGAAATGCTATTGGTCTTGCTGACATAATTAAGGAAAATCAACCAGTTTTCAAGCAGCCTTTCTGCGGTTCTGAAACGCCATTTGGAACAGGTGACACAAAATAAGGAATAACTACATTAAGCAACGATATATTTGTTGTTTTGGTTTCAGACACTGAGTTTAAGCCTGTCTCCTCAGAATCTGTTTTTAAACCAATCAATAACTGGAAAAAACCCACACTACTTCTCCCCATAAATCTTGCCTCAAAATAGGAAGTACATTTTCTTAAAGCAAACAATTAGTAACTTGACTGAGATTAACATCCGTTAAAAAAAAAAAAAAAAAAAGTAGAAGCAAGACAATTCCTAACTTCCAAAAAAAAATTATTTCTAAACATGTTACCCTACTTTAAGGAAAGTACACACTAGTGCAGTAGGAAGGCGTTTTATTTTCTGTTCTGCAAATGTTCAATGTCTCTCAATCAAATGATTTAGTTAGAAAGGTAATAAAAAGCATTTTTCAGAAAGACCAAGTCTTTCTGTTTGTAGTCATCCTCGAAATCTTAACCCAAACATCGCCTTTAGTCTTCATTAGAGCTTAATTCTATAAGAGGATTTTTAGGTTTTTATGTGAGGTCGCCATATTTTTTTTTAATCTTCACCCACATAGTCAAGTCCTACTCACTTTAACAGCAAGCTAAGAAATCCATTTACACTGATAATTGGCAAGCTTCTGTCTTTGACAAAAAAGCTCTAGAAATCAATTATTATTATCAATTATATCTTTCCAACTCTAAGAATGCAGAGCTCATTCGTAAATCTTTAAACAGTAACTTGTAGCATTCACTACTACTGCCGAGGCCCCCTTCAAAAAGACAGCAAAAGTAGTGAAACTCAGGACATTTTTTGAAGTGAGTGACACGAATTAATTTCATTCTCTGCCCGCCTGATCTGCAAACTAAGAGAAGCAGCCATAGAGATCCTTATGGCTGAGGTTACTGAGATTCCCTACTAAATAGTCTGCAGTAGATTTTGCTTTCCAGGTTAGCAAGTATCTGTTATTCTGCTAGGGTTGCCTTAAAAGCAAATTTTTGGTTTACAGGTTTCTTGAACCACAGGGAAGACGTTGCAGATCTAATATAACTGGGCAAGGGAAACAATTAATTTAGAGTTATCAGAAGCCTTTCCCATCCAGGTTGATAGCAGTCAGTTTTCTGGTGGCCACTTTGACACAAACTGTTTAGTCACATCACCAAAGATGACTTGGATCAAAAGTTTACTGAAGTAAACTGGAAACTCTCCAGCAGGTACAGTTGGGAGACTTTAATGCATTAATGCTGCTATCTGTACTTTCCACTTTGCACTAATAAAAATACAAGCGAAACTTAGAGAGACAAGAAATAACTTCCACTTATCCTTATTTTGGTTACCATAATCGTCCAGAAAGAAAACTTTAAAAGTTGCATTTAAGAGAATACTAGTATTAATTTTCACTTAAAATGCTATAACATTCTACTAAAATTATTTTACTGTAAAAAGGAAGGCATTCTTGCAAAGCTGAATAACCTAGCAGAAAGAAGAAGTGCTAGTCTGTACACCAGTTTTTATCTACACAAAGGGTAACTAAGTTTGTGTGTTTATGCAAACTCAGTTCTTCAGCAGTAAGGTGTTTCTCCTCCCAAGTCCCATCATAAATTCCGACTGATCAGAATGACAGTGCACTATACTCATTTTCCACTCCTCCAAAATTCCCATGGATAGAAAAAACACTTATGAACATTTTAAGGCAAATTCAAGCATATTAGAGGACAAATCTTGTCACAAGTGGCCAAATTGGGCTTAACTCTGATGAGACAAACTAGTGGATCACAGTCCACCCAACACTGATCTCTAGTTAGTCAGTTCCTCCCACTTACCTCCTCCCAAAGAAATTTGGCTACAGGAATGATTCTAAAAGGATCTACTACAAAACAGGAAAGGCAATCCTTGTAATCAGTAATGCACAAGATAGCATCTGCAGGGGCAGGGAGTGTTACCTAACAGAACTCAAAGATTGTGCCATAGTTAAAGGTAAAACATAGTTTTGTTCCATCGCAAATGCAAGAGAAATTCTAGACAGAATCCAGTTAGGCAAACTGGAACACAATAGTTTGAGGGTAAAGCTTCCAGCCAAAGAACCAAAATCGATCAGAACCCACCTTAAAATGGAGTTCCACAGTATCATCCTCACTGCTCTTTAGGTAGAGCCAATAGCTCCCTTTTTCCCCAAATGGTTGACTAATGATTTTCTAGTTCTCATTATCATCTTTGCACTCAGCAGCACATATACAGGTGATATAATGCAAAGGATTTTTCTATAAAACCTTTGTGAAATTCAAACATCAGTAGAAATTAGGTTTTCATTTCATTAGAAGAGTTAAACATCTACTTTTTGAAGAACCAACTCCTGTATGTTTACTTCTTCCAAATAGTAATCTTGAGCCTCAGATCACTTTTGCATCAATGTGGTGTGTTGACCCTGGCTGGGCGCCAGGTGCCCACCAAAGCCACTCTATCACTCCCCCTCCTCAGCTGGACAGGGGGTAGAAAATATAACAAAAGGCTTGCGGGTCAAGATCAGGATAGTTTAATAAGGTGAAAGCAAAGGTCACATGCGAAAGCAAAGAAAAACGATGTTATTCTCTACTTCCCATCCGCAGGTGATGTCTAGCCACTTCCTGGGAAGCAGGGCTTCAGTACGTGTAGTGGTTGCTCCAGAAGACAAAAATGCCCCCCTTCCGTCTCCCTTTACTTAGCCTTTATATCTGAGCTGACGTCATATGGTATGGAATATCTGTTTGGTTAGTTTAGGTCAGCTGTGCCGGTTATGTCCCCTCCCAAGATCTTGCCCAGCCCCAGCCTGCTGTTGAGGGGGGCAAAAATGCTGGAGAGACAGCCTTGATGCTGTGCCAGCACTACTCAGCAGTAGACAAAACACTGGTGTGTTATCAACACCTTTCTAGCTACCAATGCAGAGCACAGCACTAGGAGGGCTGCTATGAGGAGAATTAACTCCATCTCAGCCAGACCCAATGCAATCAACTAATTAAAGCTTGGAAATGTAACAGTTGCTGGAACAAGACTTCTTTTAAAGCATGAGTTCAAGAGTCACAAAACCACGTTACATTTCCACTTTTCCATGAATTGATATCAGGGGCGTTTTTGGATTTAATGTGCAAAACAAGCCTAGTATTCCACACTTTACAGGAATGCAACTCCATAACTGCAAGCAACTTTTGAGTTTTGCACATGTGCAGTGCTGTCTCAGTGCCCAGAACAGTACATTATCCACCAGAACATCTACCATCCTTGAAAAATGCAAGGATGGTAGATGCAAAAATTCAATAATACTTTCTGAAGCCTCTGTTTATCTCTCAGAGAGGCAAACAAGACACACAGACATGTCCCTTAGTCAGATGCTGTATACAGCTGTTGCACACAATACATGCAGTTTGCTGGGTTTCAGTTCAAAACAGTAACTGCTGGTGCTTACTGAATTTAAATTGCTCCTCAAACTCCTGCTGCTTCTTTTCTCTCTGTTCCTGAAGTCTTTCATACAACGAACGTGGGTCATACGCCTCCTCTGGGCATTCTGAAAGGAAGGAACAAATCAGGAAATGAGACCATACGTTAGAAACACTGAATCACGAACAGCGCTTAGCTCCTTCACGTAAAAACCTTTTGAACTTGTAAAATACAAGCTATTACCTTTTGGTCCTGTTTTCCACAAAAGTGAAATATTCTCCGATCTCTTTCCTATAATTATTAAAATCTATCCCATACCTTCTGGATCCTCAGGTTTTCGGACCTTTTCCCACTCCTCTTGCCTTCTCTTTCGCCGCTCCTCTAGCTCCGATTCAGACACAAACCTCTTGTTAATCACAAGGTCAGCAGTACCATCTCCCCCATCCATTGTGGAACAGCCTATCCTAAAAACACGATATGAAAGACACCAGGGGCCTGATTTCACTTGTCAGTACATGAGACATTACTACACATCCTGAAAAACTTACAATAACTTCAGTTCTCTGAAGACCACTACATAGTAAGTACTGATTGAGATACCTACTCACTGCATAACTGCTAAGACTAATAGCAACACCTATTAGTCCTTCTTTACTCTTTTTTGTAATTATGTCTTCCCTGTTAGTTGTCTGCCTCGGGCTGCTTTTCTAGAAGTCATATTTTAATGGAATTTTCCCCACCCCACTTAGGATTCACCTTGCTTAAGTAAATACACAAAAAAATAAAATAAAATAAATTAAAAACCCACACCTACACTTGCATCCTTTTATTTCAGTTCTTACACCTCAGTATTGGTGAAAGGATTTGACACTTTGCCCTCACTTTACCTAAGTTCTTTTTGCCCATCCTGTGAAAACTTGAGAAAGCTTGCCTGTTTTCAGTGATTTGAATGCATATATTTGTAAGTGATTAACAGTGAGATTTCAGAAATTAGCAACTAATCTCTCTAACCTTCAAAAGCATTCTGCACCTCTAGGGAGAGCTAGGTTTGGACAGATTATGCCGGGGG
>NW_010972528.1:640571-642804 GCF_000737465.1 Haliaeetus leucocephalus
GGGGGGGCGTGGGGGGGCGTGGTCTGTCAGGGTTACTCAGAGCTCAAAAGGTGAGTGAATGAGGGAATTCCCTTGGGCTAAGGCAGGGCTGAGATTAGAAAACAGGAGCAGCAGTTCTGACCAAGTGAGCACAGCCCCTTCTCACACAGTACACCCACCCTCTGCTTTAGGAGATCCTAATACTTGAGTACTGGCCAGGTACCTATTTCAACATTAGGCGCAGGGTGAAGATGCTCCAAGGAGTCATCCTAAGGAGGAAACTCACGGTCTTGACAACTGTAAACCCAGGATGAAACAAACTGCTTGTGCAAGTCTTCAAGATTTATTCTGCCAGCTCCACGCTATGGGACAAGGCATTAATGCCTAATTTTGTTTCTTACACCAAGCCTGTATACACAAGTACAATGTAAACACAGAATTGACAGGTATCCATTTAAAGCCATGCTAACCTCATGTTTTTTTCTAGTTTCTTCTTATTTCCTTGGTATAACTTCAGCAAGTACCTCAAGGACTACAGACGATTGCCCCCTGCACTGCCAAGTATTATTCATTTAGGATCTCACCCTGCCTGCATTTCAGCACTGGAGGAGAAGCCAGAACACTTACTATTCCAGGGAGGGAGGGATGTAGTAACCCAAATAATGGAAGGAACTAGTTTATCATCCTTCCTTCGTACTGCTCCTGCAGGAAGCGGAGTCCTGAAATTCTTACAAAACCCGATACTTTTTGTGAGTTATTGTTTGTCATACAGATGACAAATTGAGGTCTCAGAAGAAGTCCAGGTTAGAGCATTGGACAGATATTTGTTACAAGCAGGATGCATTCTTAAGGTGGGAATTATCAAAAGACAAGACAAAAGGATTCTTTTAAGGGCTGGGGAAAGGAAGGACAGACCAAGGGCTGGTGATTTTCTCTTTCTTTAACTTTTCTTTTGTTTCTTTTTTAATAGCTAACAAAAATCCACCCTAAGACAAGTCCACTTTCCAGAAAGCATGGAACACCCACTCTTTGCGTGTAATTTCTGAAGGTAGTTCAAGCTGGAGACCTATAGAGAAGACAAAAATTGAATCTCCCTCATGAATACAGGTCCTAATCACAAGGCCAGCTTTCCTACCCAAGTGCCATACAAACATGATAACCTGGTTCTCCACTTGTGTCATCTCAACTTGTCCATTCAGAGAGGAAACGAAAGGTTCCAATACAATGGTGACAGCAAGTCATAAAAACAAACCGAAAGAGAGGGATTCAGCAAGGGCACAGTATCAGCTGGGGACTAAAGCCTACAACAGCAACATCTGCCTTCTTGACCAGCCAGTTCACTTAGACAATGTATTTTAAGATAGCCGAAGTGGATTAAGGTTTAAATATGACTTGACATACAGCTAGGGTATTTTTACTACAATCCTGGAAACTGGTGTCTGATCAAACACATTTCAGCAAATAACAACTTTACTGACAACCACATCCTGGGGCACAAAGATGTGGGGAAAAAATAAAAAATCAAGCAGCATCACATTTAAGTTCACTTGCACTTACAAAGTTTGCTGATCTGGCTGTATTCTTTGCCCTCCCCCACCTGAAACACACAGAAAATCTTCCAGACCAGACAAAACACATGTGATTGGCAACCATCCCCCGTTCAGCTATGTTTTCACCTGGTGACTGTATTCTAGTGAGTGATGTGCCGTCATCATAAATGACAGAAGTTTGTCACAGCTGTAAACTGCACCTTTTGATACTGCCAGATGGTAACATTCCCAGGATCAAAAAATCCCAAACAAAACAACGTCACAGCCCTTGCAATCACCTAGGCTGGAACAGATCTAGAGCAGAGGCAATGTCTTGGGTACCGTGTGCGTTCAGACCTCCGTTAAATAACGGGCCCCTCCACCCATCACTGCGACAAACTCGGGCAGCGCTCCCCGCACCTCCGCGGCACATCAAATAAAGTGCCGGGCACCGAGCCTGGGACCACCCGAGAGCCAGAGGTGAAGAGTCGCTCCCCACCATGCCGTAGCCAGCCTGAACCCCGCCACCAGGAGCCAGTACCCGCTGTTAACGCTGCCTGCGAGCCTCCCGGGCGCAGGCCTGGGCAGCTGGGCTGGGGCCTGCTGCCAGCCCGCGCCGCCGAGCCCTCACCGCGACCTCCTCTCTCTACCCTCCCTCCACTACTCGCTCCGGGAGCGGCCTCCCCCCGCGGCCCGGCCTCCGGCCCGCCGCGCTCACAGGGCCC
>NW_010972528.1:642814-643318 GCF_000737465.1 Haliaeetus leucocephalus
CCCGGCCCCCCCCGCCCCTGCAGCCGAAGGGCCCCGCAGTCCGGCCACGGCCGCTTTCCCCGCCGCGCTCGCAGAGGCCCCAGCCCCTGCCCCCAGAGCCCGTCGCGCCCCCGCCCCCCGGGGCTCGGGCCGCCGCCACCAGCACGTACCGCGGCCGCCGGCCCGTTACAGCGAGAGACACAGCCCAGCCCAGAGCGCCGCCATTGATCCCCCCTCACAGGCCCGCCCCGGCTCGCTCGCCGCCGCCGGTTGCCACTCCCCTTCCGCCCGCAAGAGCCAACCGAGTGAGCTCTTCCTCAGGAGGCCCCTCCCCTCCGGTAGCCAATCCCCGCTGCTCTTACGGGAGGCCGAGGAGCTCGCGGAACGGCCGCGCGCACGGCAGGCGCGCCGGAGGGTTGGCTGACAGGCGACGTCAGGGCGGCTCCGTGCCTCGATTGGGCGAAGCGCTCGGGCCGGGGCCGGGGCGGGGCGGGTCGCCCGGGAGACGGCGGGGGGCGGGGCCAG
>NW_010972528.1:643782-700663 GCF_000737465.1 Haliaeetus leucocephalus
CGGGAGGCCGCCCCGGTGCGGGGCTGGGGGTCGGGGGCCGGGCCAGCGCAGCCCCGCCAGCCTCGGGTAGCGGCCCGCGCTGCCGCGGACGCCGCTTGTTTATGCGGGTGCTTCCCTGGCTTTTGGGGGAGCGCGTTGCCTCGCCGGGGTCACCCGTACCCCCCCCCCTCCCCGGGGGAGGGCAACCAGCGAAAAAAGGTGGGTGGCCACGGTCCAGCCCCGCTTGCCTTGTGCCCGGCTGGGCTGCTGCGGGCACGCTGGGAGCTCCCGGTGCTGCGCATGGAGGCCCCGGAGCTGGCAAGAGCTGGGCTCGGGTGTAAAGTTAAAAGCTCGCAAAAGAAAGCGGCAAAACTTGAATGAAAGGGGGAGTTGCTGGAGTGAGGCACCCCAAGTCCGCCACCGTTCGGGGCAGTGAGGTGTTAGAACTTTCCGACAGCCGTCTCTGGTGCTGGGAGATCTTCCTGGTAGTTGTATGACTTGCAAAACAAGGGCTTTGCCACAGCGGTTTGGTGCGGGTTGGGTTTTGGAATGCAGGGGACAAAGTGACGTGCTGCTCTGGGACCTCCTGGGAGCTCAGAAACACTCAGAAAAATTTTGTTGAGCCTTCGAATATTTTTATATCGATATAAAAGGTCAGAATCCTGAAAACTATTTACCAGCCTCAGTGTAAAAACACTTCTGCAAAGCAAGTTTTCCTCTTTTACAGAGAAAATACGGAGATGTGGAGTGAGCTACCAAATGCAGTTATTTATCTAGATCTTTTGTTTTGCATGCTTGGGCAATAGATTAGGCAGCGGCACCTTTCCTAGTCGTGTGGTAACACCACAGTACTGCTTTGCTCTCTTAGTTCAGTGCTTATAAAGCAGGTCTTTTCACCGCTTGTATTATGCCGATATCAAGCATGCATCTCTCTTTTAAGCCCTTTGAGTCTGTTCTGCTGATCGGTGTTTCTATCTCGGCATATCTTCATTTTTTCCCTTTTTTTTTTTTTAATATTGCTATTTCTTATCTTCTGTTGTGCAGCAGTAGGTACAGTGTTCCTGCTGGGTAGAGTCTTAATGTAGGTCCCGAGAATGACTGTAGTCATCTTGTTTTTCATTTTCTGTTTTGTTATTGCAAAACCTTGCTCTGAATCTCTCGGTATCCACCCTGAGCCCAGAGTTCATTTTGGTGCTCAGCCTGTGTTTATCAGTATTTCTCACACAGTGGAACTTTGGTCCATGAGGAAGCATGGACATAAGAGCTGCCTTTTCTTTTCTACATTTATTCAGCCTTGTAGATACTGCACTGTTTTCTGAATGCTGGTGTGTTTGGTGTTTTTGTCCTTTTATGTCTGTGTCAGCATTTGTTTTCTTCAACATAAGAGATTTTTTTTCCACTTAGCACGAGCTTTGCCTCAGGTTTTTAATTTTTCTGTCCTTTGTCTTGCAGTGAATGCATTTATTTGTTTTGATATTGGTGGGGTTTTTTTCCTCATGCTGGTCCTCAGTTCAGTTGTTCTGCTTTACTTAGAATTTTCTGTACATCCGTCAGTGCTATGAAGTTATTGTCATGTAGAGACCTACATACATTTGTGTACTGGGACTCTTCCCCTGTTTACTTCTCAGTATTAAAATGCTCACTATTTCCCTGCTAAACTATACAAGTCTTTTAACAGTGGATGTTCTTGTCACCTGTGAGCCATCTGAAATATTCCCTCGCATCATCTCTTCTTGGACTCCTGTATTTGACTGGATTTCTGGAGGACTGTGCATTCTCAAAACTTGTTGTGTTAAGAGTCTAGGGTGCCATTAAATGTATTTTTCTTCTGAATTTATCTAAATACAAAGAATTGATCTGTTCTTTGATCTAAATCTGGCCCATTCTTCTGCAAGTGCTTTCGCATGACTCTTTGTTCTCTGCCTAAGCCCACTCAGCAAAAGAGGCCCTTTCTCTTGCTGGCATCGGTTCCTGTGCCTCTTCCTTTAGGACATTACTGTTATTGCCCTATGCCCTAATCTCTGCTATTTGTTCTCATTTATAAGTCTTGTTGAATAGGTTGTGTATTTCTCCTGGTGTGTTCTTTTCAGATGTGTGGAGCATAACTGTAGTTACATGATCACTTCTGGTTGTCTCTCAATTTTTCATCCAAACTCTTTCGAGGTTCCTGCTAACTCTGAAACATTTCAGCATCTACTGTCCATCACTTGTGTAGGAAGCTCCTCCAGGATATTTTAATGCAGTGATTTGCATTCTGCACAACTCTTGTCATTACTCTAGCTATTGCTGATAGTTTGTTAGCTTAGTATTGGTTATTTACCTACTCTTAGATTGCTGATACATCTAATTCAGCTAGTCCACACACCTGCCTTATCTTCAGATGTGATATCGGTGTGTGCTTCTGGTTAGGTGGGATTATTGGTTTCCTTGAAGTCTTTAGTTTTCCTTTTTGTTTACCTTCAGCCTCCTATACGTGGAGCTTGACTGCAACGCTTCATGTTAGCCACTCAGGTATCCTACTCTCTGGCCTCGTAATTCAGTGATCACTCAGTGGCTCCCTTAATCTCACTGTTACCTTGTTCTGTGCTTTTCTTAATGCTCTTTATTTTTTCTTTTTGAAGGGATGTGATGGTTTTCTGCACAACTTTTCAGTGTCCTTCCTTGGTATGTTTTCAGTATTTTCACATCAGAGGTTTTAGCTCTCAGCATGTTTCATTTGCTGTGAGCCTAATGGATGGGCTGAAATAGATTACTGACTTTATAGGAGGGAACCAAAATATTGTACGACATCTCTCATACTCTGCCTGTCAGGTGATATCAAAGTCCATTTCCCTCAAGCTTTTTGCTTGTTTGTTAAAATTAAGGAATGAAAGGGAGATATTTAGAAGCGTAAGCAATAAGTTAGTGATAAAGGTGGCAATTTGTCACGGAACGCTTACTGGCCTGTTACTGTTTAGATTCTTTGTTCAAATTTCCTTTCACATCAGTATCTCCCCTAGCTGACAATGTATTGTGTTTTGAAACATCTCCTATTGGTCTCTTAAGTCACTTAGATATGTGATGGTATCTTTACGAAAAGGAGCAGAGCTCATCATGTGCACCGTTAGGTTTCCCTCTCAACACAGAGGCGGCAAGTTAAAATGCTGTCACCTTGTAGTAAATTGAAGGCAAGCTAATGTAATGAAGTTTGTCCCATTCTGCTCCATTGTCAATATGTTGTGTTTAGCATTTTAAACTGTTTGGTTTGTGGGGTTTTTTTCCTCTCCTGAGCTTCTGATTGCTCAGTAGACTTTGAATTTATTCCTTGCTTTAAAGTAGTGCAGGCAGAGGTACTGTGCAGGGATTCATTGTCTTTCAAGTATTTCATTTTGTGCTTTATGTTTCTTTGTGTCCTGACAATATATTTTGTTTTCCCTTCCTGGTTTGTACGCGGTGACTGTAAAGTTGGCATGGCAGTGGCTGTGCCAGCATGATCTTTATGTCCTTTTCTATTCTTCATTATGTCGCTGAGGTCTAACGTAAGTCAGATGTTCATGCATGACTCATAAGGTTGTGTGACTGACCAATGCATCATGATTGCTCTTCAGCTGTGCTTGTAGTTACCTGATACCTTGATCTATCACTACTGTGGCCAAACTTGTGCTTTAGAAGCACAACTCCACCATGGGAACTTTGTGTATTTGATAGGTTTTGTCCATTCAGTAGGGATATCTGCCAGTTCAAAGTCTGGGGCGGGATACTGCTGCTCATTTATTCATGTGTGTTTATTCATGGGGGTTCAGCGAGTCGCCATGATCAGTGACAAGAAATCCATCCTTTTCCTGATATATCTCTCTCCTTGGAGAAGTAGTGGTTTCTAAACATGCAAAACACTTGTAATTGTAGCTATTTTTCCTCTCTTTCTAAGGCTTTTTTTGCTATAGGAAACGCCTCGTTCTTGCTGTAAGTTTCTGAATATCTTGGTGCTTTGCTGGACATGAGGAGGACAACAGTTGAGGACATTTTGATTTGAAGTATTGGTGTGGCTTTTGGGATTGCTTGCTTCAGTGCATATGTACAAATTGAATCATAGGTAAGAGGACAGCCAGTGAACCACATGCTAGAAGGCTGTGCCATTCGTGTATTTTATACCTTCCTGTAGACAGTGGGACGCACTAGCAAGTGATACTGAAAAAAGAAAATGCAGCAGGTACGCTGATGCTCTTTGTTTTCTAAAAGCAAAGCTGTCTGGTGTCATGGGAAAGCTTAGAATTCTTCACTGCTTTTAAAAACATTCACCTAATGGTGAACGAAGAGTGATGTGTGTGTTTGCACTTGAACTCTGGGTGATGCATCAGTCCTGGAGTGAAAGATTAAAAAAAACCCCACAACAACCCAAAAAAACCAAACACCAATGGGTGAGTTGTTCTCTCTTTACAGCTTTACCCCTCTGGAACATTTAGTGAAGTAATATCTAAATATAATTATCAAAACAGTTTAATCTTAATTCTGCTGAAATTCCTCACAAAGTTATTTAGGAAAAGCCTCAGATGACTGTGACTTTGTGTTCCTGATATCGTTACAGCTTTTTGAAAGCTTCCTAAATTGTTTTTGAGCTTTCTGCCTTTTTTGATGCACAGCCATAACAAACTAAAATGGGTACACACTCTCATTTAAACCATTTTTAGACTGCCTTGTGAAACACATACGTGCTTGTCTTCGGCCCGCTTCCGAGCCCACGTGTGCTTGTCTGAGTCATCTCTTGGGCAGTCAGTCCCCTTCTTCTTGGCCATGGGAGCTCCAAAACCCATTGACCAGCTTCCTCTGAGTTTTTCATACAGGCAGAGACCTTAAAACACTATAAAAAAAAACCCAAAAAAACCCCAAACAAACCAACCACAGCTCAGTGGTAGGAGCGTGATACCTGTGAGACCTGGAGTCAATGGCTCTGCTGCCAACAGAAGCACTTGTGTTACATATGGTTGCCTACTCAACATCAGGATCTCTCCTGTAGCGTGCTTTCCTGGTATACTGGTAGTGGGGCAGAGAGAAAAGGTCTTCAAGGCAGAACCTGAAGAGGCAAATGAACTGGGTTCTTGTGGGGGGGTTTTTGTTTTTCTTTTTAATAGGTGAGAGAAAGGGTTCCAGTGACCTTTCCAGAGCTGTGCATCAAGTTCTGAGCTCTGGAAGCCCCAGACAGATTGGGGATCATGCTTGCCGTGAGTGCCGCTGAGGCAGGTTTGCTAACCTAGTGACCTATATGTTATATTTGACTCGGATGGCAGTCTCTTGAGCAGCTGTCACTGTATCCACTTCCAGGAAGAAAGAGAATCAGAAGGATGTCTCCTGCTCTGCCAGTATAGTCCTGAACTTAAGCTAGCAAAGAGCTGCTGGCTTTCCATGGTTGGCAAGGAAGGTCGTAAAACTGGCTCTCAGCTATGGCCACTGAAAGATCAGGCCATCCTCTGATGCTGCTTGAATTAACAAGAAGTGGAAGTTTCTTCAGCCTGTTTTCTACTGTGTTGTTAGGTTGTTCATGTTTGAGATGATAACCAGTGTCATAAAGTGACAAATTTGGTGAGGCTGAGAATAGGAGGGTCTAGACATTGTCTGCTCTGTGCTCTGCTCTCCGAGGCAGTTGTCAGACAGCCGATAATGCAAGCTTCCAACTGATGCATCACTGAATTTTTCAGCAATGTTATCAAAATCTTTCACACATCCAAAACTGTTTTCAGTGTATTTTACGCATTTGTAATAGCTTAGTTATGCCACCTAGCTGGGCTCATTTCTGGTCTACAGCAGGAGACTTCTGCCTTCTACAGAGTAGTTCTGTACCTAACCTTTGAAAACGAGCCCAGCTCTGACTTGAAAGAAGCAAAAGCACTAAGATTAGCTTACAGATAAGAAACAGCACAACTCTGGGTTGTCACCGTTTTGGCTCAGTTACATGAAACTGGTGGTCTGCTGGCAAAAATCTGCCCCTGCTTCCAGCAGTCCCTGCTTGTAGCATCTTTCCATAGCCCACGGTGCGATTAGTCGGATGCCTCTGTGCTAGCCCTAGATCTAGTTCCCCTGGCAGGACTACACTGTGTGACTGTTAGAGCTGCTCAGTCTCTTGATTTGTCCCTCAAAATGTTTTTGTGGTTTATACTTTGTTAATGTATGAGGTGCTTTAAACTAAGTATGTGTTATTGCAGTTTACTAAAAGGCAGTTGATCTCCCCATAATTTGGTATCTGGATAGTAGAAAGCCTTATCCTTTCTGAAATGGACTGTTACTGGATTTACTAGAAAAACCTTTAAAAAAAAAAAAAGCATTGGTTTTTTTGTGTTGTTTCTTTGCAATTCTAGACCTCTGCTTGGTACCCAAAGAATCTATGCTTTCCTCCCAGCACTATCTGTTCTGGAATTTCTTCATGGTTTTTTTATGTCAAAATTTAGTAAATTTGTTTATTGTTGATAATGTCTATAACTTTCCGAGCAGCAAGGAAGATTAACTTGAATTAAGTGAAGGATGGATTTATTTATAAGCCTCCAAATGCATGTCCGTGCCAAAACTTAGTATGGTATAGCTAACCAATTTTATTTAATGTGCTTGTATCCCTTCAGTTTGTAGGATTAGTGTTCCCTGCCATCTGCAGGGCATTATCCTTATCTTCCTGCCACTTCTGGAGCAGTGCATTATACTCTGCTCCTCAGGCAACTGCTGGGCTTGCACAGCTCTGCCATGCCACGTCAGCCTGCTGGAGGCAGCTCTTGTTCAACTTCACCAGAGCTGTCAGATACCAGTATCTTTTTTAAAAGATCGTTATCTCAAAAGTGTATTCATCTGCCTCAAAGCATAACTTACAGCTTTGTCTCTGAAAAGAAATTTAATGACCCATCTACAGTTTGGAGATGAGAACTGGGAAGCATGACTGATAGCAGCGTTGAATGGGTGGTTTAGACATAAAGCGAAGCTGATGTTTTCTGGAGGCCATGGTACAAAGGACAGTTCCACCTAAATGATCGTGAGATGGCAAATTATGACCTCTGAGGTGAGGAAGCTTAGAAGCTGGTAAATGCTTCAGTTTCTCTTTCAGAAAGAGCTGTAGCAGAACAGTCTCTGATGCCTGAGGAGCCCTGAGCACCAGTGTCTCTGTATCCAGAGGTAAGGGAAAACCTGGGCAGGGCAGGAGTCTCTTTACCAGGCCTACTTTGGAGACACTAGTTTAAGTGAGAAAGTGAAGTTCACTTTAAATCTATGTTGCAATTTTAGCTTTCCTGTACCAGCTTAAACAGATTCAAGGGAAGTAAAAAGACAAAGTAGTCCAATGTACAGATGACTATAAAATCTGACTTTCACAGTGAGTCTACAGAAGAAACTACTGTGGTGGTAGTTAGTGTCTGCTCCTGCTTTTTCCTTTGACTATTACCACATCAAGTTGAACAGGAGATCAGATCCTTCAACTACTCCGTGTTTCTGACAAAGCTAGAATTACCTAGAAAAGACTGCAGGGTTAAAGCCTAATTTTCTGCGTAAGCCCTGCACAACCTGGTGGTCTTCACTGACAAGCACTTGGGCAGAAGCTGGAAGGTTTTGAGACATGATCAGTCTCTTTCCCTTTCTGTGAAACAGGCATGCTCAAGGTCGGTCTGCTTTTGGTTTGCTTACTGCACTTATGACTGCAAGAAAGCAGATGAGTGTGGCAACGGTTTTGTCCTGCAGATGGTGACATGCTGCATGCCAGTAAATGCTGTTTTCCCTTGAGTTTTGACACTAGTCTTAACCCTCCGGGACATTTTTAAAGCAAATAGAATTGAATTAGGGGTTTGCTTCAGATTACACAATATGGTGTTTGGTTACTATATGCAAAAGAATGAGCATGGCATTTACTCACTCCTCCTGAAGCTGCGGTCCACTTAGTGCGTGCGCTGCATGGTAGCCATGCTGGATGCTGAGTAGCTCTTTCTCTTTAGTTGCACAAGTCTTACAGTTGAGAGGTTGATGTCAGATCTCAATGCGATGTCCTGAGAGTCTCAATTTCACCTCATAATTGTATTTAATTTACTGGGAATTCTTGGTTTTCATCACCTACCCCAATCATTTCAAAGCTGATATCCTTTCCATGTTATAAAAGCTTGTAGTTGCAAACAGGCTTCTTCCCCCTCATTCCTGTATCGAAGTTAATTATCTTGCAGCAATTCATAGCTGTGTTTCCTTCTTGTGGTAGTTTGAACTTTTCATCCAACTGGCATCACAAGTATTTCCATATCTTCCTTTTTAGGAGCATCATTTCTTTGGGAAAGAAATGCTGAGGAAATATTTTATCTCCTTAACAGGAAGCTGCTGCCCGAAGCTCTCAGTTTTGCTTTTGAAAAGCTGTCAACTTTACTTTGTGGTTTGCTGACTGAGCTCCTGTGTTACTCTACTCTAGAGAGAAGAAATCACTGGTCTTACTCTTGTAATGGTGGCAGAAGCTGGAATAGTGGTTCTAGTAGCTGAAACCCTCTCTACTCATTTATGTGCGTGAGGTTTTTTTTGTTTGCTTGGCAATGTGCTCCATTTCATGGAAAGGGAAGGCATTTTCCATCATGAAGCAGTATTATCGTTGGCTGTAACCGAATATTTGAGGGAATGAATCACCAGCTCTTGGGCTGTGTATTGCAGAGAAAATGAGCCTAATGCCACTTGGATCTCACTTCTCCATTGGTGTGCTCTGTCAGATGATCGAGAGGAGGCCTGTCTTGGGTAGGTTGGGCATCTGTGCTGCCAGGCAGGTGCAAATCAACTCAAATAGCATTTGTTTCAATGGATGATGGTTTCATATTTCCCATTGGACTTCTAGCCGTGGCAGGTTGGTCAGTTTGTGCAGCTTGCAACTCCTTCGTGCATCCATGCATGTGCTTGAGCCTGCCAGGAGAGCAGCTGCTTTGCTGTGGTGGGGATGGTCCCAATGGCCGGTGGAGGTGCGCGAGGGCACAGGAGGCTGTGGCTGGCAGAGCTCCAGCGGTGCCACAGTGGCTGCTTTTCTCCTGTGCCGAGGAGGTGACCGGCTCAAATGGCATCTGAGCCTGGTGCTTTGTTTAGGGGAAAATGTGCTGTGGTGGCCATTTGGCGGGTGTCCCAGAGGTGGTCTCTGGTGTAAAGGAAGAGATGTCAAACACTGGTATTCTCTGCTGTTCCCACAACGTCTGTTCAGAGAGATGTGTCAGTACCAGGTACTCCTTATAGAATAAAAACTTATATTTTGGTCATATGTTTGGCAAATTTATAGTCCTGCATCCCAATGTAACATCTGATGGTCAGAATTCAGAGTGAATGGATGACCCTGCCTATTGAAAAGCAGGTACTGGCTGCTGCCTTTACTATTTTTTGCACTTGAAAACGTGGGGTCAAGCTTTTATTAAAATACCATTTCAAAGTAAAATAAAAGTGTTACCGCTTTTATAAATCTGGCTGCAATTGTGAACAGCTTTCATAATCTTGTTATTGCTTTCTAAATTTGCCAAAGAATATTCTTCAGGCAAGTGCAAAACTGATGGGATGGGGCTTTCTAGCATTGCAGTGTATCTGAATGACACAAAATCTAACTAATCGTGGGGAAAGGGGTGACAGCTTTTAACATGGAGAACCTGTTTTCTTTCTATCCTGTAGCTTAGCTCTTGCTGTTATTTTCATGCACTGTTGCTTCATCTGAAGACTTTCAGTTCTACTTTGACTTGCACTAATTGTTTAAGAAAATGGTGTTTGCATGATGTCATTGTAGCCCTGACAGGAGGCAATAGGCCTCTGTTCCAGCAGCATTCCAGGGAAACTTATCTTTATTCTTGTGCTGTTTCTTAGGTGAATCTTAGCTGTTAGCTCACAACATACTTGAGTTAAAGAGTGTTTTGATGTGATATTAAAACACAAAATATAGAAGTCACAAACCACACTAAATTCTCCAATAGCGTAATTTTTAAGAAAACTAGTACGCTTTGCTTCACAATTGGTTACAGCCTTATAATGGAAGACTGCTAAATTTTAAAAGCAGTTGCAGAGACTGTTAGCTGTGTAACTACTGAAAAAGCATTTAAATGGATTATGAAAGATTAGTTCTTTTCCTTTGCTGTGTTTTAACAGCAAAACAAACATGCGGCCTTTGTCTCAGGAGACTGAGCTATTGACCCTTGGGTGAGTGAGTGCACTAGGAAAGACCTGATTTGTCTGTTACCGCATGCTTGCTGTTATGCCCAGCTTTAAGTATCTGCTGTCAGGTAGGACAGGAGGCTTATTTTGGCCTATCTTGATATTGCTGCTGTGATATTCTTGTTTTGCTCCTTGAATTTTTTTCTTCTTTTAGACAAAGACTTTTAAAAAACCCTTTCTCTTTTATTCCCACAATATTTGCAGGTAGACTGTTAACTATTTTTGGAATTAAAAAAATCAAAACATATTTTTGTATCTAGGTTTTGCTGAGAGCAGGGATTTGCAAAAATTAGGCTTAAAGTTAAAATTTAAAATTTCTTTCCATCTCTGTATGCAGAGATTGTTACCTCTTACTGAAACAATAATATGTTTCATGATGTGCAAAATGCTTTTGGTTTTGTGTTGGTTGTGTCACTGAGGTCTGCGAGTGTCTCCGAGTTTGGACAGAAGCAGAATTGATCACATTCATCACTTGCATCTCCCTTCTCTACTCTATTTCCCTGTTCCTTCCTGCAGCTGACCTGAACTGAAGTTTGATGTCTCGGTCCTCTTTACTTCAGCAGGGAGAGTGAGGGAGTCGAGATGGCCGCTGGCAGCCTAATGCTGAAGTCACAGTTCATTATAATGTTGTAAAGCTGTCCTTAAAAAATATGCCAGCTCAAATGCAATCTAGTACATCACTGTTTTAAAAGACTTTTCTTAAAAAGCTTTTCCTTTGCACTTCAGAACCTCTCTTCATGCATTTGTATTCTGTCCAGACAAGCTGGTTTGCGAGGAGGATCTGTAGCAATCTCTTATTCTACCTTATGTTCCTAATTATTTAGCCTTTCAGTTTGTTTGGGGCTTGCCAATGAACTCCTTGTATGTGATGGTGAGCAACAGCCAAGTGAATGCTGTCAAACTCAGCCCTTCACTAAATGAGGGGAGTTTATCTTGTCATTTCTCTCTTCCCTTTATTTAATCAGCTTTTTTAGTGTACTTGCTTTTATGTGGTGTCCCTACTTGGGGGTCATCTGGAGCAGATATTACTGCTTCCCTCCTTCCTCCTGTAAGCAGTAATTTGAGGGGAGAAGTCGGTCACTGCTCTGCACTTGATGCTATGGTGTCTGGAATACCAATACTGTAAAAACAGATTGGGTTTTCTGTAGCTGAGTCTAGTCCTAAAGCTGGTAGGTGGCAAACTGGTTTTTGAAGCCTTGAGAGAATTTCCCCTGTAAAGGCTGAATGTAGCTGAAAATAACAGCATGGCTTGGTGTCATGGCGGATGTAGGGAGGAGGTGGAATACATCTACCTCAGAGGCAGTTTCCAAGTGAATTGTTCTTTCTTTTCCATCTGTCTTTAGGGACTCTTCAGCATAGTTCCTAAAAGTGAAAGCAGAGTCAGCCATAATGATTCACTGCCCACGATAAAGGCTTATAGAGTGCTGCTTTTCTGGATACAGCTGCGTCTGTGCCCTGAAGATGTACAGTCCACTTCTCTTACAGCGCTTTGTAAGCAAGCCCAATTGTTCCTGAACCAAACATACTTAAGGGTGAGTTGATCATAATTTCTTGTTTTAATCATGCTTTAAATTGTCAACCAGAAAAACCTAGGTTTCAATAATCAGTTTTAATCTTGACTTATGTCTGTTTTTATTTCCTTAGGTAGGTTCTTACTCATTGTTAATCCCTAAAATACAGCTTTTCCATACTCGTTTTGATGACAAGGTACATTCACTGTGTAAACCTTTTTGTAAGTTACAGAACAGCTTAATTCAGATTCTAAATCTGTAACAGTTTTACATTTTAGTATTATGTTACTAAAATGCCCTTAAATGATCTAGATTCATAAGTACATGCGTATTTTTTCCTTAGGAAGACATTTTACATTTAACATAACTAGGTCTTTTAAAAAAAAAAAAGGCAAAAAATCCCACACCCACCACTACCCCCTGCAACCTTTTAAAGTCATTTGAACCAGTTGTGATCTTGCACAATTCTGAGATCTATGCAATCTGTATTGGCACCCTTGCATCTACTTTTTTTACTTGCTGATTGAGAAGATAACAGCTGTATTGGCTCAGATGGAAGGACACCTGAGCCCGGTGTCCCACCTCTTGTTGTGGTCAAACTGCTTGGAGTAAGGCAAGTGTGTTGTGATGCTGAAACCCTTTTAATGATGTGTGGTTTAGGAGTTTCTTGAACAAGAAGTCAAGATTTTTTTTTTTTTTTTGCAATTAATACCCCTTGAGGGCTGCTTTTTTCTTTCCTTTCCTAGTTAGCTTTCAGTTAATTTCTTAATACTGAACTTTTCACTGTGCTAAAAGAAGGTAATGTACTTCATACTGCAGAAGAGTCTGTGAGAGCTTGTTTGCAGTGCTTTTCCAGTAACAGCTGTACATCCAGAGACTTGCTCATATGACCAATGTCTGGCTTCCCAAATAATGTGGTTGTGATCTTGTCCCAAATGGCAGCGAGCAATTGCACAGTTGCCAGTTAGCTCCAGTGGTAGGGGCCCTTTCAAATACAAAAGGTGGCAACTGTCTTTGACTTTCTTTTAATTTTATGATGCTACGTGTCTGCTGTTTAAAAAGATTATTTAATAATTGTAGAATAGTAATAACCTGTTACAGGATATTCACCGTAACTTCTAGCTTAAATGTTAAACTTGATTCTTTTAAGACTAAATGGATGTTATTATTTTAAGTTATTTATTCTGGGATGCTTGGAGTGCACAAGTAGTGAAATGATGTCTTTTGTAGGCCTTTATTTTAGCTGAGACTTTATGTAATGTTCTGTAGAAATACATCCTATGGCTTGAAAAATAACTTGCAATGAAGTGGGGTTTTGAATCCTTTTGCTCTTGCTAGCATTCTCAATTTAATGGTTTGGAGGGACTGCCCTACAATCTCAGCTGCTAGTGGGCCTGTATTTGACCCAAACAATTTGAATCAAGAACAGAAGAATGATTTAATTACATTTTGTTCCCAAAAAGGGAAGATTGGTTTGATGCTAGATACGAACAAGCATGCAACCCGCACAGAAAACACCCCTTTCAAAATCCCAGTTAGATTTGTAGGCATTAAAATGGTGTCTAATTCCTGTTTATTCCAGGGTCAGTACTTGGTGTTTTTTGGGTGAGAATCCAGTTGATGTAGTCACGTTCCAAAAAGACGTTAATGTGCAGATGGACTAATCAGTTCACTGTTAAATCTATTGTTTGTTGAGATAGGCCATAACTCTAAGATTGGTTCTTTACAATTTTGGCTATTTTGTAGAGTCTGTCTGGAAGTGGTACTGAATATTCCTGATGTGAAATGAGAACCTTAAATGTACAGGCTTTATTTGGTTGGCCTAAGCAGCATGTCTCTATAAATGGTAAAGAACAAATGAAACTGGTTTGTTAGTACTTAAAGGGTAGCAGTGTGCTAGATTTAAGGACAAAGTTGTTCCTCTGCATCCAAAAAACCGTGGAAGAAATGGGAAATAATAGGTAGTGTGGAAAGGAGTGGTGTGTGGGTGAGAGCTACTTACCAGTGAACTTCCTCCTCCTCTTCCTCTTCCTTCCTTTCCCCCTCCCTGCAATAGACTTCAGGTACAAACCTTATATTTCCTAGGTGCTTTATCCACCAAGACTGATTCTGTTTACTAAAATAGGAATTCTTCTGTTATTCATTAGAAGTAGTAACACTGATTCTTGTTTTGGGTTTGCTTTTTCAGACCTCCTTCTGGATGACCAATGTGTGTGTTAACCTGTTATATCGGAAACTAAGTCTCCAACTTCCTATTCATTCCAGCTGGTAGCAACGCATATAATGCAAAAAAATCACAATTCAGGATCACACAAACATTACTCGTAAAACTTTCTAGATGATTGTAGTTGCTTTGGTTGTGTTCTATGCTAGCAGAAGCCTTTTTCAAGGTTTACTGTTGACTCTAGAGCACCACATTCCCCGTTTACTGGGAGCCTTGGGGGCTAGCAATATGGGGAACTCGTGTGTTTGCCGCGATGACAGCGGAGCAGAAGACAACGTGGAATCTCGGAGTCGGCAAACGGAGAACAGTAGAGTACATGTACCTGAAGCAAGAAGCCATCCAAGGGACCCTGTCCGTCCACCCAGGAGGGGTCGAGGGCCTCATGAACCAAGAAGGAAAAAACAGAATGTGGATGGGCTAGTACTTGACACACTGGCTGTAATTCGGACGTTAGTAGATAAGTAAGTACCTCCCCAAGGAATAATTCAACATGAATGAAAATGTTCTTGTCTTCTCAAACTGTGGCTCCATCCTCTCACCGATCTACACCTGACCCTCCCTGAAGCAGCCGCGTGTTTCCATCTGGAGGCTTAGGAGAGGAGCACCTTTCCTAGGTAATAGAAGTAGCTCCTGAGTGCCCAGGTACAGACTCTTCCAGGAGCTGAGGAGCTTTCTCACAGTTCCTGTATGGGCCTACACCCAGGTGGGATGAGAAGTGTGCTCAGTATTTCTTACCTGGCATAGATATACAGTTTAGGAAGCAATGAACACTCTAGAGTTTGGGAACTTCTGTCCTAAAAATTGGTGGTTGTGCAAGTTTTCTGTTTGCAGGCTGCATTTACTTCTTTGGAAATGGTTAAGCAAAACTGAGAGCTTTGATAGCTTGTATAAACAGAGGTTTTCTTTCTAGCTTTAAGTCTGACTACTTTTTAAAGACTGCATGTTGTGACTGTTCAACTCATGATCCCAGTAGTGCATTCCTTGCATGCTCAAACCATCCATTAAGGTTGTGGGGCATATTTATGGATTCATCCTTTTTTTTTTTTTTTTTTGTTTTGCATTGCTTTCTACAAAGCTTTAAAAGGACCTTAAAAATGATGGGTTATGTTAGCTCATAACCTTTTGGGTTAGGAAAGTTGAGTTGGAAAGGCTAAAACAGAAGGAAAAACACTATTCTAGCATCACAGCTGGGATTTGAGTTCAAGGTAGATGAGGCTTGGGATACGTGAGCCTTCGTTCATATACCTGCATCGTTACTCTGTAATGTGCCTGCAGAGGAGGAGTTTGCCTTCCTGCTGTAAAATGCTTTAAATGGAAATACCGGGTCATATTTTTCTTCCTGAACATTTGAATCTAAAGGGTTTTTTTAACAGGTTTTATTTTGCAGTCTGTCTTCAAATCATTAAGTTAAAATCATGGCAAACTTTTTTGCAAGTCTCTCCCTAATCTTGCATGCCTTCCCCTTTCCCCTAAGTTCAGCTCCTTAAGCTGTTTCACAACACTTTTGTGCATAGTTGATCCTGTTCCTGTGGGTCTTGCAGTTGGTTTTGTAATCTTGTAAGCACTTTCCTATGCTACTGAGGGACAATAAGCATACTTATTTGACTGATCCTGGAGTTCTGTTTCTGACAAATTCCTGAAGCTACTGTATTTTATTTTTTTTTAATACAGACTCCAGTGATATACTTTCGTAGACTCACACAGTCACATAGATTGGAAGGGATCTCTTGAAGTTCCTCCACTCTAGCCTCCTGCTTAAAACCCAGGTATAGTAGGAACAGGTGGTTCAGGGTTTTATCCAGTCACGTGTTGAATGTCTTTAGAATATAGAGATTCTCTACCTCTTTGGGTCCCTGTTCCAGTGTTTGACCACACCCATTGTTGAAATAAGTAAATACTTTTAAAAGTTGGAATTTCCCATGTTCCAACGCACCCCTGTTGTCTCTTGTCCTGTTGCTGTGCTCCTCTGAGAAGAGCCTGACTCTGTCCTCTCTGCTCTTTCCCTTTACGTAGTTGCAGCAATATAATTTCTCCTCCTTTCCATTATCCCCCCTTAAGGATGAACAAATCTATTTCTCTTAGCTTCTGCTTGTATGTCATGTTCTCCAGCCCTCAACCATCTTGGAAGCCCTCAGCCAGACATGTTCCCTTATAGCAAGGTCTGTCTTGTCCTGGGGACCCAAAAAGTGGGCTGCACTGGTATATTGGTTTCCCTTGTTTCATATTAAGGCAGTTGGTAAGACACAGCGCGTTTTAGAACACAGCTAAATATTACAAGTTTTTGAAGATGAGGCAGACCTATGGCTATGAATAATGGAGGGTCTGTTCACAAGGCAAACTCTCTAAATGTGTCTGAAAAAAGTTTAAGGAGCCTTTCTGCTAGACTTGAAGCTAATGATAGCCCTTTTTAGATTAATAGGAATGCTCACTTGGTGGGGGGGAATTAATGTCTGCAAATCTTGGTTTTCAGTGTAGATGAGAGACTGTAGGAATAAGTATGTTCCATTACCACCTGTTCCTCCTAGAGCCTGATTTTTCAGTTTTGAAAACACCACAACTGAAGGAAATGGTAGGGAAGCTGACAAATCTCTTTTCATGTCAAAAAATGTGCAAGAATAAAGTCAAACTAAAATGAAACTATGTAAGTAACAGCAGGTTGGAAAGACAGGCTTCGGTGCAATATAGTACAGCCTTGAAGAGCAAAAGATAGCAGTCTAAAGAATGGAAGGCAAACCCCTTTTTCTGACAATTTTTTTCCAAACTCTATACTGAAAGTTAATACATAGGAACACTCTGAGATTAATTGTAAATTAAGTTGTTATACTATGATCTGCAATGAACAGTTGCTTTCCCTGTTTGGTATTTGTTTGGGTCTTCTTGTTGGTTTTTTGTTTTATCAAATCTCCAAGTTTGGACCTAAAACATGACAACTGCTTTTATCCTGTCATATCTAGACATATCTCTTTCCTAAAAGGAAAGGAGTTTCATTTCCTAGCCTCAGAAGGATAAGTACTAATTTTTTGAGTTTATATGAAGTGTTGCTTTGCAAATTAGCAAAACGCCTGTTTTGTTTCCAATTGAGGAAGGTGTGTGCTGGAGAGGATGTTTGGAAATTAAGTTTTTTAAATGGCAAATCAGTGGGACAGGACTCTCCTTTGCTCAGTGCCAGTACTGCTAACACCTGCTACCCATGACAGAATCAGAAATCTTGCTGATAAAAAATGTCATCCTTTTTTATCGTAGCCTTTACTTGTACTTATGGTATTTTTTTTTCTTCTTTCTTTGAGTCTTTACATCCTTTCTCTTGACGTAATTCTGCTTGCAGTATTGTACTACTTCCTCCTGGGGAGATTAGTTTCCAGAAGAAAGGCAGAGATGCTTGGAGGAAAAAAAAAAAATACAATTTATTTCAAATGTTATAGCAATATAAAAATGGGTTAAACTTCACTTTTTAGCATTTTCTTATGGAAATATTTAAGAACAAGTTAATTTTTTTAAGAAAAGCATGTATTTACAGTGTATATTTTTAGTCAAAACTGAGATTTTTCTCTTCTTTTATGATTAATCCTTCCAGAGTAGGTAGTTTTATTATCTGCATGATTAATCCGTGTTGAAATTTTCTAAAATTAATCTGTATTTTGCATTTCCAATTTCATTTCAGAGCTGTGGGATAGAAATTGGGTGTGGAACATCTCATTGTAAGCCTGGGGTTAGCTCACAGTGCCTAAGTAGCACTGAATAAAGCATTTAGGACATGCTGCTGCATAAGCTTTTTTTTGGACCTGGAGGTGCTTACTGAATAGGATTTTGAGATCTTGCTTCAGGTATTTCAGCAGCAGTGCCTGTTCAGATAAACAGACCTGGCCATAGCTTCTTGTCCTTGCTTCAGCAAACCAGACTGAGGAACTGATCTAACTGAACTTTTTATGTTTTTTCAAGTTGGAAAGGGGATTGGGTTAAGTATCTTCTCTTAAACTGCCTTAACTATTTCTTACAGCTCTTGTTAATGAGTTTGAAGCCTATGATGCTGTTAGGTGGCTTGCCTTTCAGTTTTGTGGGTTTTCTTAAATGTTTATATATTTAGCAGAGAATTTCTGGGGGAAAAAAAAAATCATGTTTAAGCTATGTCCCTTGTGCAGCGCTCTTGGTTCACTTCGTGACCTCTGACGTATAGTCTCCTGTTACATACTCTGAGGAACCTGCTAATGAATAGCACTAAGCCTAAGCATTATGTTCAGCTTTTAGATGTGCAGATATGGACCACCATTTCATTTATCAGCTATCGTAGACATGCAGTTGTTGACTTTGAGCTGGGGAAAGGCTCAAACCCCATCTGTTTTTCAGATCTGAAAATGGCATTAGCAGTCTGCGGTCTATGTAACTTTCTTTTGTTAAATACTTAGTGGATTCATTTTCTGTCTGTGTATTATCATTTTATTCAGTGTATTATGTTGATGATTGTACATAAATTTTGACCTGTGTAATATCTCTTTCAGTGACCAGGAGCCTCCTTATTCAATGATCACGTTGCATGAAATGGCAGAAACAGGTATCAAGGCACTGTGTTGGGCATTTCAGTTGTGACTCCAAAGCAAAAGGAAAAAAAATCAAATCCTCTTTTGTTGGCGAAGAAAAATACGTGCTAGCAGTATGTGTTACGACTTGCTGTAACTAGGGATGTGGGATCCAAAACACAGTTCTGCCCTTCAGAAGCTTCTCTGAGCTCATGGCATTTGCCTCAGTTTTTTTGAACTCCGTTAAACTTACCACGTGAACTCTCCAGAAGCAGCCAAAGGATGGCCACAAACACATTGTAATGGCATTAAACTGTAAGCCACAAAGAATGTCTGTTTGCAGTAAGGCAGAAACAACCCATGTATGTATGTAGACGTGGTTTAAGCCCACATGCTCCAGTGTTGGCAAATAGGACATACTTTTTGGTTTGGGTTTTGCTGTCTCCTTAGACCTCTGCTTTATTGGTGTACTTGTTTCAGTCCTGTCCCTAAGTGCTCTGGCAAGGTGAGCCATATTTGTGCAAGGGCTGTTTTATCTTTGTTACACTAGCAGAAATTCTTCTAGCTCAAGACCTCCACCAAATTTCTGGTTTCGGTGAATTTTTGTCTCTCTTAGTAGAGTTGATGCTGGTCTTAGGAAATGTATTTCTATATCAAAATAAATTCATGAACTTGATTAGATACTACAGCAATTCAGTAAAATATTTTTCAGGGGAATGTGCTAACAAAACTCAAACCCCAATGTGTTACTTATATTTACTTGTCATTGTTGAAGGGAGTGCTAAGTCTCTTCAACTTCACTCACTTGTATGCAGATACAGACTCTGTCTTTATTTTGACTTCTAAGGGAATTACTTTCTTGTAAATCTAAATCTGTTTATTAGTAGTTTAACATCTTATATGTGGGTGGTTGTTTACTTGCAAGTAGAAGTCCTTGTTTACTCATTAAACAGTAGGAGTTGTTCCTTATGAAAGCAAATTTTCTTTGGACCACGAGGCATGGGACAAGGTAATGCAATTCCTCTGAGGCCCATGTTACTTCAGGGAACTCAAGAGTGCTCTGATTCTGGCTAGAAAAATTTTTTTTTCAGTGTCATTGTGGATGCACCATTTAACACCTAAGTATTAACACTGGACATTGAACTTTTGAATATCACACTGGAACAAAGTGCTTGTCCATATGGGTCATGACTGTTCCTTCCCAATACTAGTGGGAACTAAAGGATGCTCTGGCCTGGGCAAGACTGTTCTCCAAACAATAGAGACATTCACTATTACCCAAGCTGCTGCTGTAAACTTTCTTTTTCTCCTTGAATTTAAACTTTTAAACTACTGCAAACTAAGACATTGATGTAAAAAGCAAACTGGTTTGGTGCTTTCTTTGGGGTTCGTAGTTTTATTTTTTGTTGTGGTGTTTTTTTCGTGGTGTCTTTAAACTCACTGGGTAATTTTGAGGATTTTTCAGTTTACATTTATGGATGTATTTTGAACACTTTAGAATTGCAGTGTTAATTCTGAGTGTTACTTCTGTTTTGTGGTTGACAGATGAAGGCTGGTTGGAAGTTGTCCAATCTTTAATTAGAGTTATTCCATTAGAAGATCCCCTGGGACCAGCTGTTATAACGCTACTACTTGATGAATGTCCGCTGCCAACAAAAGTGAGTCTAAACCGTATGTATTTAGCTGTGGCTGAATTTGTGGTTGCCATGCCCATGATAGTTTCTGAGTGGGTTTCACCAGTGACGCAAAGCTCTCTTACCTGTTCAGGAAACGGGTGTAACTTGTAACTTTGAGTAATTTGTGGTGACTTGGTATCTAATTGCTATGTAATGCTAGAAACATGGGGGTGGGAGTGGAAGATAAATCTGGTCCATGGGGACGAACAAGACGCCTTTGTCTTTAGCTGCTTTTCTTGCTGTCCTTTCCTGCCATGTGATACATGCATGCTGTGCAGTGAGGGTGTACAGATGCTGCAAAAGCAGTACAAAGTTATGCTGTTTTGTTCTCAAGTTCTGAAAGCTGTGTGTTTGCAAGTCACTATTAAATTTGTTCCTGCCCTGCACATAAGGAATGCAACACAAGTGTGTGTGTTAAGTTAAACAAATGACAGTTTTTTAACTATGAAATACCTAGATATGGTTTTGGCAAGTTTGGATACTTTATTTTTTTTTACTAACCACTAATCTGTTTTTTGGATGGAAAGATTGACTGGAGGTGTTTATACTGTGTTGGTACAAGTGTTTTAGTGAGTGCCTCAAGCACTTCAAGATGCTAACCATTGTTGAATCCCTTCAGACATGATAATTGTACAGAGAACTTGTCTGCCTTCAAATGCTTGTCATGATATCATTTCATCAGAAATTGATGACGACATCATTGCAGCTTTCATTTATCAATCTACTTCTTATGCTGCCAATTTTAGTTTTCAGTTTGCATTGTTAGGGATATAAAAAGCTGGTAGCTTTTTGTCTTACGTAAATAGATGAGTGGCTGGAGAGCTAGTCAAGCTCTCTAACTACCTGAAGTGCTTTTTTTTTTTCTCTAGGCTATTGATTAAAGTCATCTGATACTTTTGAACAAGTTAAATGTTGTATGATGGCTGTTGCATAAACTGCAAAATTATTTTGAAAAAAAGGCTGTGATTAGAAATTTTCGCTGCTTTGAAAAAGAAATCAGGAAATGGAGACCACTGTGAATGTGCCAAATGAAGAGTGATCTTGTATTTTTTGTTCAGCCTTACAGTGTACTTGGCAATCAAACGATTTGTTTTTCAAAAGCATGTAACTTTTAGGTATTTTAATTTTAAGGAGCTAGCTATGAGATAGTTGATCTTAACAAGACAAAAGGAATAAAATGCCTGTTTCTGGAGTGTACAGAGGTTTTTTTCCTGAGCAATCTCTTTACAGCACAGGGAGCTGCGGTTGTGGGATCTGCTGGTCACATGCAGCCTAGTAAAGTGTTTGCTGCTGTTGATTTTCTTTCTATTCAGAATAAGTTTAAGTTTTTGGACTTAAGGGTTTTAAGTCAGTGTCCCACTTCTGTGACAGCTGCAGAACAGCAGCAGGCTGTATTTCATCTTCTGTTAGTATAGTCTATGAAGTCCATAAAGTTAAAATGGCAGCACAGTGAACTGTTTATTCTATAAAGTCTTTATTTAACTCAAAATAGTTGATCTCTGTGACAGTTCTAATAATGGCTAAAAGCTGTATCAGAGTATATTAAGAGTCTAATTTTAGTGAGGCTTTTCCATCCCAAGGCTGTGGCTCAGTCATCCTTTCTTCTTTCTCTATTCTTTCCACTTAGCGTCAGTCCTGTTGATCAGTTCTGGTTTTGTGACTTTTCTTTTGGAACATAACTACTTTTTAGTGTGATCTCTGTACAAACCTCAGACTCTAGTGCAGTAAACTGATTTGAGTGCAGCTCAGAGTACAATTTAAAAAAATATATATATATTCAACTTGAGCAGTACTCATTTTTTTTCTCCAAATGGCCTCCTGATGATTTCAGTGTGAGGAGTTCTTCTATTTTAATTAGATCCTAGCCTGAGATTGTGCAGTTTCAATCTGAATCAGCTGAAACTTTCATGAAGTCTGGAAAGTTGAGGGGGTTTTGGAACTTTGCAGGGTGGGGTTCTCCCTGTGGGATAACTTGTTCTGGCTCTAGATTAACCTGTAAATACTCTGAAAATGGAGGGTATGCTCTAGATCTATCTTGAATTTTATCCATACCATACTGCCTGAATGAAGCAAGTAAAAGCACGGGATTTTAGATTTATTACTCTCATTGGTTACTTCCTAAATTAGCATGACTACAGAAGGCCATTTATGCTCTCAAGAATACCATTTATGATGTCCTCTAAAGCTGACAGCATCCTAAATGTATGATGGGGATGTGGACTCGGGGGCGGGGGGGGCAGGGCAGGCATGTCTCTTTAGTCTTGAATTCTAAAGTCTCAAACAGACCTTTTGTTTTGGAAAGGGTGTGAGTTTTAGGACACTGGAAACAGATTAGATGGCAGTAGTGCCATATGTGCTGATTGGTATTGTTTGCCTTTGTCTACTATTGTAGTTTTATTGCTATAGGTAACTCACTTGTCTATGTCCAGAAGTGTCCTGAGTTGTTGATCACAACAATGACCAACAATCTGGTGGTAATTTTAAAGTTACAACTCTTTGGTATGTTGAACTTTTCTTCCCATCTGTTCTTTATTATCTTCTTATCTTAGAAGATAACCATCCCATGCTGTCTGTAATATGATGCTGACTTTAGTAATATAGTGTAAAAATAATTTGGTTTACTATATTGAGTTAGGGGGAAAGCCATATATGTCAGTAATATTGAAGAGATTTATGATTTTTTTTTTTCAGGATGCATTACAAAAGTTAACTGAAATATTAAACTTAAATGGAGCTGCTGCTTGCCAGGATGCTTGTCACCCTGCCAAACACCGGAATACTACTGCAGTATTAGGCTGCTTAGCAGAGAAGTTAGCAGGTAAAGCTGTGGGATTCTTCTGAAAGCTTTCATTTGGCTTGCTGAAGCACCTTCTGCTTAAGCGCCCATGATGCAGACTAGTTCAGAAATGTTTTCTTAGAACTGAATAATGCTCTGCATTGAGGGGAGACCTTGTGTGACAGGTGTGACACAATCTACTGCTTGATTAAAATGTTGAACACTCACTAGCTTGGGTCTGAATGAGCTGTTCACAATCCCAGATACTTAAAAAGATTAAATCCTTCTGATGCATGATTAGTGATTGTGGCTCAGTGTCCGGTTATGGTATATTGCCTAACACTGGTAATCAGTTTTTTCTATAGACCTACTCTGGCTGTGTGTGAATTACTGAGAACGCGTAGTTCTTTAGCCAGTAGGC
Source organism: Haliaeetus leucocephalus (assembly GCF_000737465.1). Lineage (NCBI taxonomy): Eukaryota > Metazoa > Chordata > Aves > Accipitriformes > Accipitridae > Haliaeetus > Haliaeetus leucocephalus. The sequence continues at coordinate 667,033 of NW_010972528.1, forward strand.
AGGAGTATCAAATTAGTAGTCATGGAGGCTGTATAGAAATAGAGATGCTTTTTCCACTAAACATGTATTAATCTATTGTAGTTAGCTGACAAGATTCCCTCTTCTGTGTTACTTAAAAGAAAATTGCTGGGATTCTCTTTTAAGGTGACTTTTTGTATAGACCTTTTCATTCCCTGTCATATTTAGTACCCTGCTGGAAACTGATGGTTAAGTTTCCTTCCTGCTGATGGTCAGTTTTGTATCTATTTTTTTTTTTTCTCCTTTTCTGAAAGCAGACAGGAAAAGGAGGAAAAAGTGATTGCCTGGTATCACCCAATGGTTATTAAAAAATAATTTCAATATTTCTGTCAAAAAAAGTAAAGAACAAGGGCAGGAAGTATTTTTGTACTATAATGCTTCTACTGTTATACTAAGTCAAAATGAGATCCTGCATCTACTTTCATCTTAGTGGACACGGATCTCATTGTATCAGCTCAGGCAGCAAATCTGCTAATGCTGTGTTGGAACCCATTGCAATTTGTTAGAGTTTGTAGATGCCAGAGTTTGATTCACTTGTATCTCTCCCTTGATTAAGCAGACAGTATTTCAGGGCTTTTTTTTTTTTTTACATTGGCTCCTTGCTATGGTGCTTTTGCAAATTGTATAATTAACTATCAAGTAGGCTATATTAGATGCTCAGTTTTGCTTATTTGGGGCTACTGATAAATGGAGCTGGTCTTTATACTTTGATTCTGGAAGTAAAGGAGTGCCAGTCTCTTTTGAAAAGTAATGAGCATGAAAATGCTAAGCTGGGGCTGGTGTAGTCTTCCTTCAAAATCTCAGAAGTGTGGCTAGAGCTCTGTACCCGTTTACAGCAGGTAAACTGAATGTTTGTAATTTGCCAGTAACTGTGTAATTATTAAATGTGTAGCAAATATTTGACTGGGAACAAAGATAATTGTTCTATATTAGAGTTGTGCTTTGCTGCGAAGTTCTTGAATCTTCTTTAATTTGTTGCCTTGTCTTTAAAAGATATGTGAGTATGATGATGAATATATGGTAGTTCCCATGGATGGACTTAATTCTTAATTTTCTTTTAGGTCCTGCAAGTATAGGCTTACTCAGCCCAGGCATATTGGAATATTTACTTCACAGCTTGGTAAGTGTCTTTGAACTTTTTGGATGTATCCATACGTAGCAATTATAATGCAAATTATTTTTTATTATTATTGTGAAAAGTTAGGGTCGTGTTTGGTAAATACTGGTAACGTATGTTATAGAAAGCTGAGATTCCAGAGAGTCTGTGGGGTCTTCATCTTTGGAGATAATTAGAAGTCACTAGGACAAGGCACTGAGCAGCCTGATCTACTTGAACCAGCCCTCCACAGGAGGGTGAACTAGAGGAGGAGCTTTGGAGATCCCTTTTAACCAATATCATTCTGTGACAGACTAACAGCTTTTCCTATCCATCTGTGCTGGGTACTTACTAAATAACTTTTCTTACTGCCCATGTTTAGAACTTCCAGTCCCATCCGACAGTGATGCTTTTTGCACTAATAGCACTGGAGAAGTTTGCACAAACAAGTAAGTATTAGCCTGATACTGTCCTTAACAGTCATACTATGGCTTCTACTGCATGATTGTCACTTGCTTCATCTGATAACAGTTGTGAGCATGAGAGACTGGATTGGTGGAAACACAAATGTAGAAGAGAAATGTTTGTCCACTTACAGGCAAGAAGAAATATTTATTGCTTTAGTGACATCCCTCTACCCCTCAGAACCCTTGAGATACTTGCTGAAACTCATTGCAGTCCTTCCCAGTTAGAAATTGCTGTAGAAGGACTTATGACATGAGGCCTTTGTTACTGAAATAAATCTGTATTAGAGATGGAGAACAGCTATGATTGGGTATTTGCAGGCATGAAAAAATATTTATTGCTTTAAAGACACTCCTACCCACAAACCTTTAAGAGATTTGCTGAAACTCAGTCCTTCTCAGCTTAGAAATTGCTACATAAAGACTTATGACATGAGACCTTTGTTACTTGAAAAGAAAAAAATCTGTATTAGAGAGATGGAGACCAGCTGTGATCTAATAGTCTCTTGATGATGCAGCTCCATGCTAAGAAGTGGTGTATCTGACTGCTCAGTTAATTTCATGTCTGCTTGGGGAAAGAGTATCGTGCTGTTTATAATGCTGAGGTTTAAAGGTGGGGGGAGGCTTCTACTGTGTTTGTAGAATGTTACTATTTTTAACTAAACTTATGCCTAGTTTATAGCAATTATTCTTTTTTGCTCTTAAATTGCAGGTGAAAATAAAATTACAGTTTCTGAATCGTGCATTAGCGACCAACTGGTCTTGCTAGAGAAATGGACAGATAATCCAGACTATTTAAAACGCCAGGTTGGATTCTGTGCCCAGTGGAGTTTAGACAATCTGTGTAGGTATAACGAAGGGATGGATTAATTTAATATTAATCACTTCTCCAAAGAAATGGAGGACTACTTTGTGTGTGTTTTGTATAAGCACTTACTGTAAATATACCTGACTGCATTTGTAATCACTCTTCTTCAAAAACAAACAAAAAAAGGCAAATAAATCCAGTATAATTTCATGGAAAGGAAATTTTGGCAAGGAAAATGTTTGTGAAAGGAAGTGGTTTGTACTCTGCAAGTTAGAGCTGCAATGAAAATTCTTCTTTGCACTGTATTTCCTGGAACCCATGCTTTAGCAGACGTGCTGAGTAGCTAAATAGTGCAGCTCTGTCTCTCTGTGGAACAGCTGGATTACTGACTTATCCTGGTGACAGTCACTACTGTGATCATATGCCAGCAGTGCAGTCTCAAAGAATTCTTAAAGGCTTTTTAAAGATTTGGTCTTGTGATCAAAATTGAAAAGTGCACTTTACTAAATCTATCCTTTTGGATGACTAACAATCATGAAATTCACTTGTTTAGCTGTGACTTTTGAGGGTGCAGCAACTCTAAGGATCTTGTAGTTTCTAATGCCTTTTAGATAAAATTGGGTAAAAGGTGGTGTTGGGCTTTATTGGAGCTTTAGCCAGCTTATGGAAGGCCAATGTCAGTTGTGTTTAGTAAACATCTGTGTAAGTGTTGTAGCAAGTTTGGGATATGTGATGGGTTCTAAGATAAGATCTCTGATTTGTAAATTAACATGCATGTGTCAGCAATTTGACACCTGGCAAGATAAATGCTTCTGATCCTTCTTTGTAAAAGGGGGATGCAGGGAGAAAGAGCTGCTTTGGCTCAGTTCAAGTTCATCACATACCTGAAAATGAGAGAGTGAAAAACTTTAAATCTTTGTTTTCCCCTTCCCCCTCTTCCCCCTCCTCAAAATCTCTTCCGCTGTGATGAATCAGAAAAACTGCCCAACTGAGTATCCAAATACAGTGGTAAATCCTGAAACATTATGGCATTTTGGTATGAACTTGGATGCCTTGTTTGCCTGTGGGTTTCCTGAAAGGAGTAATTAGATTGTAGGAGCTCTAGTCAGAGGTATAGGTTGTGTTCTTATGTTTAGAGGATATTTAACACACAGTGTATTGGAAGTGATGCTGTTTTTCATGCAGGCAAAATGTCAATATTTCATTCAGTTATGCCAAACATTAACTGGATCCTAGAGAGTTTGATTGCCACTGTGTGAAATGTTTAAAGTTTTGCTGCAGCAGTGATTAAAACTAGTTTTATTTTGCAGTTTTAAAAGAAGGCAGGCAGTTTACATATGAGAAGGTTGACTTGACCAACATCAGGGCTATGCTGAACAGTAATGATGTCAGTGAATACCTGAAGATCTCACCACATGGATTAGAGGTAGGATATCATTTCATGATTTCAACCTAAAAAGGAGTCTGAAGAAAAAGGCAGGTTTTAACTATTTTTGTTTGCTACTTGCTTCTGTGATTTCCTAGAATGAATCAAAGTTCTCTGTCAGCTTTGTATAGAAAACTTGCTTTGTCAGAGGATTGTAACATCGCTACACTGATCGCAATTGTAGAAATGGTCACGCTAAAGTAACACCTGTATCTCTGCCCCAAAACTTTAGAAAAGTGAGGAGGATGCTTAAGAGCCAGCTGTTTTTTCACTCTTTTCGACTAAAGTTGTTCATAAAGTATAATTCCTATTGTTTGTGCTGTCTAGTCTTGAAAAGCCCATAACAGTAGTATTTTTGTCTCAGCCATATGTGGTTTTTTTCTTCTTCTGTTACTGTCCTGGTTTCAGTTGGGATAGAGTTAATTTTCTTCCTAGTAGCTGGTATAGTGTTATGTTTTGGATTCAGTATGAGAAGAATGTTGATAACACACTGATGTTTTCAGTTGTTTCTAAGTAGTGTTTATACTGAGTCAAGGATTTTTCAGCTTTTCCTGCCCAGCCAGCAAGAAGGCTGGAGGGGCACAAGGAGTTGGGAGGGGACACAGCCAGGGCAGTTGACCCAAAGTGGCCAAAGGGGTATTCCATACCATGTGACATCATGCCCAGTATATAAACTGGGGGGAGTTAGTGGGGGGTGGAGTGGATCACTGCTTGGGAACTAACTGGGCATTGGTCGGCAAGTGGTGAGCAATTGTACTGTGCATCACTTGTTTTATATTCTAATTCTATTATTATTAATTATTTTCTTCCTTTCTGTCCTCTTAAACTCTTTATGTCAACCCACCAGTTTTATATTGTTTTTTTTATTCTCTCCCCCATCCCACTAGGGAGGGGGGAGTGAGCAAGCAGCCGCATGGTGCTTACTTACTGGCTGCGGTTAACCCACGACAGTTACTTTCTCTAAAAACTTGTTTGACTACTCACAGATTAATTTTTATAAACGAACGTTGAATACCTCTCTGTCCATACCAGGAGTCAGCTAACAACCAATGACTTGGGTCTCCCTGTGTTGGTTGTCTTAGTCTTTAAATATTTAAATTGACTCTGTCAACTCTATTCTCTTCCTCCCCACCCGCCCTGTGGCTTACCACTGAACAATTTTCAGTCTTGCCTACTTGCTAGTTGGCGTGACAATTATTGCTATAAAGAGAGGTTGCTTTCTGTCTGAAGTGCTTCTAAAATTAAGTTGGTGTATTTTTATATGCAAGAAACTTGATCCAGGGAAGAAAGGGGCTTGTTTGAATACTAATTTTGTAGAAACTTAATTTTTGGTTTGGTTTTGGTAGGCTCGATGTGATGCGTCATCCTTTGAAAGTGTTAGATGTACGTTCTGTGTCGATTCTGGAGTTTGGTACTATGAGGTTACAGTCATTACTTCGGGAGTGATGCAGATAGGATGGGCTACCAAAGACAGCAAATTTCTCAATCATGTGAGTACATGTAATGCCATCTAGCAGATGATGTAACTTCAGTGTCTTTCTGCTTACAACACCTATGAAAATAGCTCTGGTTATTTTGTGGTAGTAACTGAGCACTTGCATGTTTCCTTCACTCTTTCTGTACTTTCATGAAACTGTTTTTGCTGAATTTAGTGGTACAAGAAAAGGCTGTATTGTCATTGCTACAGAGTGACACTGGTCATACAAGTCATGCATAGCTGCTAGCAGTGACAGCTTGTTATCTACTTGCTGTTGTCTGCAAGCTACAAGGAAATTAGTTCTTTCTTGTGGCTTAGTCTCTTCTTGCAAATTCTTTACATAACAGCAGTGGTTACTGTCTGGTTTTGGAAGTAAACTACTACTCACTAGGTACTAGCAGATTATAATGCACTCACTTTTACACAGGTCACCAAGCAGCCATTTGATTACCCTTTTTAACATACTTTCCTATGAAACTAACTTCCACAAGGGAAATAATTATTTAAATTGACTCTGGGATAACACGGTATCATTGGATCTGCTGGTAGCAGCAATATGGTATGGGTATGTGACAGCTTCTTTTTAATTAAAAATAAGGACTTCAAAAAGATTAAACCTTTTACCTTCTTGCCTTTATTCTGATAATATAGAATAAGTACACTGCCTTATTTTATAGTTTTGCTTTGCTCTCCCTCTCATCCAGATAACTTAGCATCTTTTTCTTAATTCTCAGTATTCTTCCTACTATTTTACTTTTAAAATTATGTACTTCCTAGCATTAAAGCAAAATGTGCCATGTGCACATGAAGTCCGAACCTATAGTCAAAGGATAATCTTGAATGCTAGTAGAGATGTAACTAGGACTTCTTTCTTCTTAAATCTTCATGATAACTCTGTATGGCTGTTATTAACTCAGTATGCTGTAGCATAATTTGCTTCAGTATTTCCATAATACTAAAAAAGCATAATGATTACTAGCCAAAACACTTGTCTGCTTCAGCTTAGAGAGGACTTTCCATATTATCTGCCTTCCAAACTTCCGTTAAACTTCATTAAAGTGCAAGCTAGAATTTTAGTACAAAAAGCAGGTATGGCCTAGCCTACTGCCACTGACCAGAATGGAAATATAGCACTGGGATTTTAAGTTGACACTTCTACTGGCTGAGATTGAGTAAGAAATGTACCTGTAGCCCTTCTTTATTGTTGTAACTGCATGGCTTTCGGTTCCTACTTGGAATTTAATTTAGGAGAAGAATTTTATAAATATATATAACATAGAGATAAGCAGTTAAAACTGCTTATTTGTGATTATTATAGAAAGTTATTCTACAGCTGAGTCAAATGCAGAAGCTAATATGAAGATAGGCCAAATACATGTGAGTATGTATTGATAGTTGGGGCTATGAGAGAAATACATCAAGGAGATGAAACAAACACCATTGGCAAGAAACCCAACAGGAGTGGGAGGGTAGCTTTTCTCACTGTTTAACTTAAGTCTTCCTGTGAATTCAGTGGTCTTGCTCCATTTCTTCTAATTATTCATGTAAATAGCATTGTCCTTTGCTGGTGTATAACATGCTACACACATGTGTGTAACACTCTACAGTCCCACATTCCTAGCATGGAATTGCAAGTGTGATTTAAATGAAAAACCCCAAACCACACAACAACAAGACAAAACTAAACAAACACAACCAAAGAAAAATACCATATAGACCTGGCCTGAGCACAGGCATTGTAGACATTGAGTGTAATGGAAACTGTTTGAAATAAAAGGCCATGTGTCTGCCTTTAGACTGCTAAGAGGCTTAAAAGATTTTTCCCACTTACTGTTAAGAAGCTTGATGTATATGTATCTTTCTGTTTGTGCTTCCTGTACAAGGTATGAAAATAGGAAATGTCACATCTCTGAGCAGGATGATTTTTCTGTTGCTACAACTGTTTTGCTGGTGGCTAAATGCCACTTATTTAAGTTCATCAGGTGTCTACTGAAATACGAGGATATTATCTTCTGGGTATGTCACAAACATGGTCATCAGAGTAGCCATATGCTCCTTATTTACAGCATGTATAACAAAGACTAGTCCTAAATATGACATTAAAAACCCATTAGCTGGGCTTAGCTTTAATTTGGGAATCGGAGGCTTGTGTAATCAGATGCCGTCTAGTATTTGCGTTCTAGGCAAACCGTGCTGAGCTTGAGGAAGTTATCTTCTATAATGCTTTTGGGTTTTGAGTTTGGGTTCTCCTGCATGACAGGTTCTTCTCCCACTCTGAAACTTTTAGTTTTACATTTGTCTTGGACCTTGGGACTATCACTTGATAACCTTTTCACAAATTGAGAAAGGCTGGCACTGAAAGGGACACAATATGCAACAAATTCAGTGAGGGGACTATGGGTTTGTTCCCTCTTTGTGTACTGTGTGTTCTGGTGGCACTTGGCTATCTTGTGGGGGAAGGTGTTACAAGTCTGGTATGGGTCTTCAAGATAAGAGAGTAGTTACACTTCTATGTTGACTTTTTAAGATGCAAAAAGTCAGTTATTTGGGTACTAGCCTTCTGATTTTTAAATATTTTAATAGACAGGAGTGATTTCAACTCACAGAGAATGCAAAACACCTTGGAGACAGTATCTCCTTCCCCCCTCCTCACCCTAACAAATTCCTTTTCATGTGAAAATGAAACTAAGGCTAGTTTGAAACAATTATCTTCATGGCACTGGGGAAAAACCCTTCCTGCTCTTGAATGAATGGTTTAGTTGAATAAAAATAAACTTTAGCCCTTCTGTGTGAGGAATGGCTGAAGACTGAAATGCTTTACTCTTTTCTAAAGGAAGGTTATGGCATTGGGGACGATGAATACTCCTGTGCATATGATGGCTGCCGGCAGCTGATTTGGTATAATGCCAGAAGTAAACCACATTGCCATCCCTGTTGGAAAGAAGGTATTCAGTCCATCTTCTGCTGTTTATCCTAACTGGATTTCTACACAGGATTTTTTCCCCTTGCAGATGTCTAGAAAACAGTTTGTTAGTAGGTGCAAACGGAGCAGTTACTGCCTAATCCTGATGATACTGAAGGTTTAATAATTATTGTGCCTTTACTAATATTTGCAATGGTTTAAACATACAAAGTGGGCACCACACTCTTGTTCCACAGTCTGTGTAAAGAGAATCTTGTTGGTTAAATGCTTTTTCTTTTCATAGGCAGAGTACAAATCATAGCACCAACTAACATTGCTGGACACTAATCATAAGACTTTTTCCTAGATGTTTGTAGTCCTGCAAACAGGGTTGAAGTGTTCCTTTCTGGGTTGAAAGAGTTATTTTAGAGAAGTGGAAAAAAATTACTAATTTAGAGATCAAGGTTAAGGGGGAGTTGCACTGTCTTGCTTACTTAAAGTTCTTTAATAACTACTTGGACAGGAAAACTCTGTTCTTGATCTCAGCTTTGAAATCTTGGTAGGAGTCTGTGCATGCCATGCTTGTGTGAACTGTGCTGCCTTCTCTTCTATTAAAAATTTCTCCCAAGGATGGCTAAATTAAAATGCCTCTGAAAAATAAGCATATGCACAAGCATATTAGAAACTTGGTCTTCAGCAAGCATGTGTTCTGAGGATATCTTCAATGGATGTAAAATAGCCAAGGAGAGACAGAGTGCAGCTTTTTTCTGGCTTTGACAAATACTTTGCAATACTTCTGCTACTATGTAGTATTAATGCTCTGGCAGACTAAAATATTTTATTTTTTTACTCTTTTATCCTGTTTTTTTTTCTTTAGTTACTGTCTCTATCAATATTTCTTCCTTTATGCTTTTGCAAACAGTTCCTTTTGAGACACCTCATAATGAGATATATGATAATTAAAACAATAACTTTCAGCTGTTGGCATTTAACAGAAGTGAAATCTTTAAATTATCTTTGTTTTGCATGTAAGGAGACACAATAGGTTTTCTACTAGACTTGCAAGAAAAGCAAATGATCTTCTATTTAAATGGAAACCAGCTTCCTGCTGAGAAGCAAGTTTTTTCATCTGCTGTGTAAGTATGTGCTCATTTGGAAGGACAGTGACCTGTATGGGTAATTGTTTTAATTATATGAAAGGTTTCCCATTTGAGATGCAAATTCATATGTGCTTACCTGAAGCCATTATTAAGCAGGTTTCCCAATTGAAAGTTGCTTAGAAATCAGTGAGAAGGATAAAATTTTACAGGTGGATTTCAGGGTCCAAAATAAATACTCTGGACCTTCCAGAGACAGGTTCAACTCAGTGTTTTCTACTGCCAAACTAGCACAGCACTGAAATAGAATGAGGCTGTAGCAAAGATGAACAAATGTCTAGTAGTACATGAGGATTTTTCGATCTTTTAAAAAATAAAGCCTCAGTCCTGTAAATGCTGAAGTATTAACTTGCCGTTCACTGGGGCCAGCTTCTGTAGTAGTGTATTGAATATTCATGGAAGGACATCTTGGGTAGCATGGAAGGACATCTTTTGGGTAGCATTACAGAAAGGTGCTAGGCTTATTTTGCCAACTCTGTTCAAATTAACACATGGCTAATTCCTCTGAATCTTGTGGAGTTCAGCCTTTTAATTCTGAACAGATAATCTGGTGTGATACTTCAGAGAGAAGCTATGCAGTTAAATTAACATTACAGTACTTTGTAAATGAATACTACTGTGATAATAATTTCATTCATATTTTCTCCTCAAAATGAAGTTCAAGATGCAAGCAAAATAGTAATTCAATTTAAAGTGTTGCAGAACATCTTGTCTGTTCAGCTTGCAGTACTCTGTTCTTCATGTGGAGTATGTCACTGATACTCAACAGATTCTGTTACTTGGTTAGAGCTTAGGGTATTAGTCAGCATGGGCCCTTTCAGTAAATAAAACTGAAAGAGGTGATAGTTATGTTTTTACAAGGTGTCTGTGTGGCTGTGAAGAAAATACAGCTGTCCTGAGTTAATACTGCAAGGGCAAGGAGGAACAGATGGGCATTGGGCTAAGAGAGCTCAGACCTGGATTCATCCTGCACTGGTCCCACACAACAAGTGTACAAGAGTTGCAAGTTCCCCAGATTTGTGCCTGCTCAAATAAAGCAGCAGGAGCAGTGGTCATGGAGGTGTCCCTTGCAGTTGGTACTGTTCCTCACAACTGTGCTAAACAGCAGTTTGGATGAAAAATCCTTTTTCTAGTGCTGAAGGAGCTATCTGAGCTGATCAGTGTGAAGAGGATCAGGTTGTAGGCTGTTTAGATACATGTGTCTGCTCTTAGTGTGACTAATCCTTGTAGAGTAGGCAGCCTTTATTGACTGACTCAGCAGTAAATTCAGATAAATCCTTAAGTAAATTCAGAAGTTAAGAACTAAACAAGGAAAGTATGTGCAGCTGAAATGATGTTAGGTTTTTCTCCCAATTTGCTGTAGAACACTTAAACAGAAGGAACTTGTCTCTGTGTTTTAGGGTGTATTTTTGTCTGGTAATACCAGTAACATGTCTGGAAAGCTCTATTATTGTTCAAGTCATTCTAAAATGTCTGTTCATCGTATTGCAGATCTGGCTTTTTTGCTGCAGCTAGTTTCATGTCCTATCAACAATGTGAGTTCAACTTTGGGGCAAAGCCTTTCAAGTACCCACCATCAATGAAGTTTAGTACCTTTAATGATTATGCCTTTCTGACAGCGGAAGAGAAAATCATTTTGCCCAGGTAATCCTCTTGTCTAGTTTGAGAGTGTTTGCATATGGAGAAATAAAATGCTTCACTTCCAAGTTGCAGTCTTACATCATACTTGGCAAAGTTAATCTTTTATGGGGTCATGCCTCCATAGGTCTCTTTCAGAAAAGGACTAGACCATAGGCTCCAGTGCAACTTAATGAGTAGGGCAGGAGATATACAGTCAAAATCCATTAAACTAAAATATTTTTTTTAATATTAAGCTACATTAAAATTAACTAGTACTGCACAGTAAACTATTTTACTAAAAAGTGCTTCCTGCTGTCTAAGAATCATTAGGTTGGTTGAGGAGGTATAGTCTTAATTAAAAAAAGATGTCTTATTTAAAATTGACCTAATTTGTGACGCTGGCAGCATGGAGGTACTGAATGATTGTAAGACTTGAAGTTGTCCTTCTTTTCTGATCCAGATGAAAATTTCTCCATTTGTGAATGGTAGTACCAACAAAGGTTATTCAAATTTAGAAGTGCTTTTCCACCTAAATATAAATCAAGCCAGATAGAAACAGTTTTGGGTACATTTTTCCTTAATTTACCATATTTCTGACAGGAATGAAAACTAATAGCTCTTTTGGCTTGGGTCATTAGTAATGAAATAACTTCCTAGAACACAAATAGTAACAGTATACAGTGTAGTCTGGGATAGAGGGTACCCCAGATTTCCAACTTTGTCTAAAGATGGCCATGATGGTTGAAATAATCTTTTGTTGCATCTAATTAAGTGGGGACAGGGGTTGTTGGAGGTGTGTACCCCTGGCTATAATAAAATTCAGAGACTGGTTTTGAATTATCTAGGTGTTCCATCAAGTGTACTTGAGGTACCCAAGTATCTTAGTGTTTAAAAAGAAAACAAAAAAATACCTTACTCTTGGATCAGAGTCACAGGCTGACAAAGTATGAGGCTTGTGATATTGCATTTATGCAGAGAAAATCAAATGCAACTTGCAGGACCATTTTGTACTTGCAGAGTAATTTACACCTGCTTGTGGCTACAGGTGTTTTAAGTGAGAGTCTGATTTAATCCCTTAAGATGATCTGTTAGTTATCAGTCTTGGTCAGCCCTGTTTTCAAATTGTGTTCTGTCTTATTAGTGTCATGTGCTAGATGAGGGGTTTTGCAGTTTTTAGCTGATGATCGGATGTGATTGTTACTGGTCATTCTGGCACTACTCTTGCAATGTTTAAGCATTATCTGTGAGAGCTATTATTTGATTGTGCTAAAAGGTGTAGGGAGAAACTGGGGGGGACTGATTTCCTGTTGATGCCTGACTGGAGAAACTTGGCCTCCTGTGTTAGAGCCTATTTAGTATGTGATAGCACTGAAAGGCTCTATTCAGGGTTGGACACTGTTGCTCTTTGTGTTAACAAAGATCATCCCTGCCCTACAGCCTGAACTGTTTGGAAACGATAAGCCAATCCTAAATTAAAAGATAGCTTTGATCTTAAAAGTGATAGGGAAAAAAAGGCAAGGGCCTAAGTGGACCATAGTTATCCATGGCAGGAGTTAACATAAACTCATGCAGAGTTGTGCTGAACTTAATGCATCTAGCATGGGGCATAGTCTGGGCTAAACATGTCACCTTGCCATTGAAGAGTTTTTACATGTAGCGTATGTGTTCTAAACTTGAAATGTCTTATTTCATCAAATGGGGGATTTTTATCCATTTACACTCCCTTGTGGCAATTGCTGTAGTGGGCTGTTGATTTTATTTTCAATTTCTATTCTTTTAAACTGTGTTACAGCATTATAGCGTTTCTGAATTTTGTTGATATGTGGGTTTGTGTGGTTTATTTGGTTTTTTTCCTTAACTCTTAAAAGTACACAGATACTAAAGAAGATTTTTTTTTTTAAATGTTCAGCTGTAGGGGTTAGAAGAATTGTAATCTAACGCTCTCTTTGTCCCTTTCTGACAGACCAGAATAGGGAGTCGAAGACTGTGCTGAACATCTCTGGGTGTGTTAAGCCTTTTTTGTGGGAAGTTATGATCGATGTTTATCAGCAGTAGTGTTGAGTAGCACAGGCAAGTGTTGCATTGGTCTTGATGCAATACTCAGAATAGTTATGAATCTATCATTTTGAGTCAAACTAATGTGTGTGTGGGGGGGGGGGGTTTGTCTCTCTCTCTTCAGACACAGGCGCCTGGCTTTGCTGAAGCAAGTGAGTATCAGAGAGAACTGCTGCACGCTTTGTTGTGATGAGGTAGCAGACACAGAACTCAGGCCGTGTGGACACAGGTAAAACCTTACAAACAACCCAAAACCAAAGAAACAGGAAAATGTATGTGTTTGATATTCAGCTGAGGTGAGACCAGATGCAGTCTTTGCTTGATTGACTCCCCAGCATAAAGGAAATAACCCCTCCTTTTAAGGATGTGACAGATAGAGGTTAAGCATAATATTCCCACCTTTCCCCTCACCCTGAGCAGATTTAATCCCTAATGGTGTGTGTGTTTGGGGTTGGGGAAGTACTGTGGCTACCAAGTCTTAATTCCCTGATACCAAAGGTTTTACTGATGAGTACTTGTTTAGTACTGGTGCTGTGAAATCCAGATCTCATGAGGAGAGCAGAAAATTCATTATATACTCAAACACTCATTAAGCGTTCAACAAATGGGATTGTCTCAAGTCACAAGTTCATCTAAAAGCTAAAAATGGGACAGCAGTATGAGTAATACCATAATATTGCTTTCCTGCATTTAAGCAGTGTACTAGAAGTCCAGTTCCTTAGTGGTTTTAGAGCACTCATGGAAGCAGTCTTCCTATGGGTCTTCTGTCTAGATGCTGCAAAGATAGAAAGAGAAGAAACATGCCCAGTGTGTCTCAACAAGAAGTGGAGACTGCTTCACGCAGGGCACTGGGGCTGCTGTTCTCCAGACCAGAGAAGTGTTAAGACTAACAAAAGCATGCAGATGTAATCCTAACCAACTGCACTAGTAGTCTGAGGTCTGTAAGATGCTGAGTAGCAGGAGTTGCTCTCAAAGCCTGTGGATCCACAACACCTGACTTGCAATTCCTAATCCTGGCACTGAAAGACTTACCTTGACTGTGTTTCTAGCAGGCTAACTAAACTGCTCAGTGCTTGGATTTTTTTTTGTTTGTTTAGTTTTTCGTACTGTAAATGCAGACTTCAACTGATTTTTCTTCTCCTTCAGTGACCTGTGCATGGAGTGTGCCTTGCAACTGGAGACCTGCCCTTTGTGTCGACAGGAAATACAAACCCGAGTCAGACAGATCTCTCACATTTCATGACACATGTGGAGAAATACTACAGACTTGTTTTTAATGAACTCCAATACTGAAAGGGGAAAGCATCTCTAACCAATCTTTACGCACATAGAACCATAGCCATGGCCAGATTTCATGCTAAACTGTAATCTGTTTATCTTAAAAAATGAAATCTTTAATAAGCTATTTCAAGTTGCCAGCAACGGGGACTGGTTTCAACAGTAAGGAAAGCTGGTAGTCAGTGTGCTATGGCTATTGGTTCCTCCAAGCAAGACCATAGGAGAGTGTCTCTCTTCCTCCCCCTTTCCTTCTGACCTGTTGCAAGTGTTGAAAAAATTTGCACTGGAAGTACACGTACAATGCATTTTAGAAAATAAGTTAAAAGAAATATCTCCTAAAACAGGGCTGTTCTGTCTTGTGCTCAAAAGTCTATTTTTGGCAGAAGTCAGTACTAAAAAGAGAATGCCAATGTTTTCCTGTTCAATGTAGCCTCCTGCTGGTCAGAGACTCTGTATTTTCCGACAGTGGATATTAAACTGCTCACAGACTTAATCTGTACACAGACTGATTTGAAAAGACAGTGTGGAGACTGTAGAGAAACTCACATGTTTTAATAACTTGGTGATTCCAAAGAATGTTCTGATTTGTTTTTAAACGTTAAAAGATCGGTGGTATTTTCAAGTACATAATGTTTCTGATGCTTTTAACTTCAGTACCCACATTTTTTTGTGAGGATATAATTTTCAGGAGGTATTCTTAACTAATTATAACACTGGACTGGAATTAATTTGATATTCTGGGTATTTTTTAAGGTATCATCAAACATCTTTTTTAATCAGTGTTGTTTTTGAAAGTTATATTCACTTTGGAAATATTGAGCTATCTTAGATTGGAGGAGAATTTTGGGCCAGTTTATTTAAAAAAAAGAAATGTTATTTGGATAGCAAGTTCAGTCTTATTCTGTAACTCTTTAAAAATGCACCTTGCTTGCCACGTGTCAGTCCTGCTCTGAGCAGGTTTGGGGCCACACTTTGTATTTTTGGTAGGGATCATACAGTGGGAATCTCTGCTCCAGTTTAATTACACATTTGTGACGTTTGTATGTTAAGGATGCATTTCAGCAGGCAGCTTTTGATTGTTTTACTAGGTTTCTACAAGGAATCAGGGTTCACAGCTGGTGTCAGTGAAGTAGCACAAAAATTGGTAGAGTTATGCTTATTTTGCACCAACTGAGGATATGACTCGGTCTCTTCCAAGACTTATACAGGTTGCTTTTTTAAATTATCTGGCTATATAGTAGAACTTTACTAATTCACACACAACTTACACCAAAACCATCCCACTTCTTGGCAGTGATTCAGCAGCAGAGGCTGTTGTAGTGAATTCTCATGCTGCGATGATTCTTATTTTTAAAATCGTTTATTATCTTTATTATACTATCAAGTATTAACAAAGCAGAGCTGAGGCTGCTTCTTCCTGCTGAGCACTCTTGCTTCCTGCTGACCTAAATAGGAGCTGAAAGCTCTGCACACGGGTCCCAGAATCAAGCTCTCTAGCAACTCCTTTCACCTTCTGCCTTTGCTAACTCAAGGGTGCTGAATTTCATCCAGAGATTAAGAAAAAAAAAAAGTGTCTCCATTGAACCTCTGGAGTACAATGTGTGAATTAGAAAAGTTCTGTCCATTGTTTTCTTGTTGACTTTTTTCCAAGTATAGTCTGAATCCAAAAACAGAGTGCTGGTTAGTCTTTTTGCTAAAATGTGAATTCTCTTCCGCCTTGGATGCCTGTTTTGATTAAAGTCAGACTGGCAAATCTGTGCCACGGGGACCTCATTTCCTCACTAACTGTCCTTTATGATGTTTTGCTGTAGTCCATGTTGCCAGTCAGGGCTGAGTCCCTTCTTGCTCAGTGCTGAGTGAGCAAACGTGAACACCATCACTGCCACAAGGATCTTAGTATTTCAGAATCACTTGAAATGAAGTTTTAAATGCTTCCAAATGCAATGATAGGGTTTTTATCCCTAAGGTACAAAGATGCAAACCATACTTTAGGGAAGAGGTGGGACAGAACCATTTTGAACTCTGCCTTAATAGATTCTAGTAACTTCAGGGCTTTGGTTTCCCTGGCCAGGATTAACTGAGGTAAAATTTTCAGAAGTGCCTAGGACTCCTGATTCGTATCAACTGCTGTATGAGATTAAGTTCTTAAGGCCCAGGTCCACAATGGCTTCTAGGTATCTGGTGTCCCCTTGAAATGGAGGTGACCTAAGAGCCTTGCTGCCTTTGTGGACACGGGACTAAGTGCCTGCATTCTTTGTTGAAAAGATATGAACGCTTTGGAAAATTTTGCCCCAGACTGTCTTCCATGCAGCTGGTGCTGGGCAGAGAAAGCCAACGGTGCCGGAGGAGGGAGCTGTGTTGCAGAGAACTGTCCTGTTCATTTCACAGAGGAAGAGACTGTACAATTCAACTGGCTTTCTGCTGAAATCCACGATGGGGGCGTCTTTGTAAAGCTTGATCTTCTATGACTGGTGCAGTGCCCCCCTTGGTCCCTGCATGCCCCAAAGGCTCTAGGGCTGGGGAGGGGAGGTGGTGGCTCCGCAGGCCCTCAGAAGGCAAAATGAATTGTAGCAAAGTTGTCCATTCAACAATAAAAACATCTTGAAGGCTATTTGTTGTTCTTTAATTCTTTCACTTCTGGTGAGAGCTGTGGTTACAAACAGTTTGGTGCTGGAGAGGGATGCAGGCAGCCTGTGGAAGCGGGAGCTGTCACTTGAACAAGTTAGCCATGAGGCAGAAAGGCAAGTCCAGTGCCAGGCAGGTGTCTACGCTTGTGCGAAACATTCGAGCTCAGCCTTCTGCCAGCATGGCCCAAATTATGGGTGGGCTGTGGGCCCTGAGGCCTGGCTGAGAGTGCCCTCCTCTAGCCCTCAGGGCCCTGCTTTGTGAGGGGAAAACCCACTTTAATAACAGCGAGGGGAGCCTGCGTGCATCATAACAAAGGACGTTATCTATGTTTTCTTTTTATTTTCCTCCTAGGACAGCCTTTTGATGTCTGGACGCTAAACTCGGCCCAGGACGCCGGTGCCACCCGCCCAGCCAGCCTCGACGGCCCACCATGGCGGCAGGCACCGCCGGCCCGCCCGTCCCGCTCTCATTGGGCCTTCGGGCTGTGGGCGGGCCCTCCACGGCTGCCTCAGCTCTCCCATTGGCTGCGGGCGGGGCGGAAGGAAGCGTTTCCCAGGAGACGGCCGGGCCGGAGGGGAAGGGAGGCGTGCGATGGGGTTGCGGTGCTGGCTGCCGTGACCAGCGGTAGGTGCGGGGCAGGGCCGGGATCGCGGGCCCCTCTGCGGGGCGAGGGGCCGTGATACGGGCCCGACGCCTGTGGCCCTCGAGAAGGGGGGGGCTGACAAGGGCGGGTCGCCTGGGCGCCTTTTGGTGAAGGAAGGTGACGGCCCAGTAGCTTGTGACCCTCTGAGGAGGAGGAGGTGAGGCGGGCCGTGTGCCTGCGTCCCCCTGGGGAGGGACAGGGACGGGGAGCTTCGCTCTCCCCAGGAGCCAGGACTGAGAAGGGGGAGGCGAGGGTCGCGCTTATCCCTCCTCCTGCACCTTCGAGGGGCTGCTCTGAAGGCTGGCGTCGGGTATCACCCAGCAAGGGTGGCGGGAGTTAGGATGTCCCCAGCGCCCACCCAGAAGGCAGCTGGCCCATCTTCAGCGGCCCTGGGGTGCTGTGTGATGGGTCAGCAGCTGCTCACAGCCACAGGCTGAGGGCCTGATACATGGGATCACAATCCAAAGCCTGGCCTGCCAGCTCTCTGGGATGCACTGGGCCAGGGTGGCATCTTCATCTCATCTGCCTTCATCTGCTTGTGTCTTTATTATAGTTAGCCATAGATGCTTCAGGAGAAAAGACGTAAAGGTTGCTTGAACCCCCTTTACAGAGACTAGCTACAGGTATGTGCAGTTTTGAGCTCTTCTCTGAGCAGGCAGAGAAAGTTCCTAGAGAATTTGGGTTACTACAGAAAAGAAGTAGCAGTAACCTTGGAAGAACATGATTTTGAAATTCCTATGTCTAAAAATTAAAGACTTTCTCCTGATTCATTGTTTGAGAAGCGTATGGTAATTTAACAATTGAATTTGTATTAATGCTAAGTCACATGTTATTCCTTAGCAGTTTTTCCAACAAGAAGAAGTAACTACTAACAGCAGCAATATAGCAGATTGTCTCTCTCCTCTAGTCTGGTTATGCAGTAACAATGGAGACTTCTGATGAAGAAAACTTTGGTGTAGCCACGTGAGTATGCTACATTCTGTGTCAGATTTTCAGTAAGCTAATTACTGGTTAAAATATCATAATAGGAATATAATTACACAATTTATACCACACTGATTAGCAGATTCTGCCTCTTAGGAGAACAGGGGCGCAGCATGCAAAGCTCCAGGAGAAATAACATCAGTTCACCGTTTAGGTGAACTGAAATTAAATATAACTGCAATGAGTGTAGCACTAGATAGCCCTGGCTGAGTGATCAAAATAAGCACTGTAAGGCTGAATTTATTTTATTTTGTGTTCACTGTAAATTAAAAATTTCTCTTTCCTTTTCAATAGCATGTTATCTTATATCATGGATTCTAAGAGGAGACTATTCCTCTGTGTATGAATGTGCTACTTCTAGACATGTGAGACCTTTTACAGGTGGCCTCAACCAAATTTTACACTAGTAGATGCTAAGACACTTCTTCGCTCCACATTTGTCTGGCATACTCTTCTCCTGAAGCTTGTGGCAGAAGGGGACATGCACCTGTGCCTCTGTCGCTCTAGTTCATAGATTTGCTTCATTTGTGATACTCTGTGGACTGAAAGGCCGCGTGGTCCCTGGGCTGCTTCAGCAGCACAGATATGCTGGCCTCAACTAGGCATGATGAAGCAACAGAGGCTTAAACCACAAGATTGGTGAGCACGTGTTTCTTCAGGTATGTGGATGCACATGTGTTTGTATAGAGAGATGGAATCGTTATTTTGAAACAGTTAAAATTCTATTATTTGCCTTACAGGCTTAAACCAGTGTTTAAATTAATACTTTAAATTTGTTTCTGTTGCTGTTAAAATAAGCTATAAAACTAGTAGTAGCACTTATTTGGAGGGGAAAAGAGAGTGGAAATTATCCTTGGGAAGCGATGAGCCCTGTTGCCTGAAGTCCTAAGTGTGATGCTCAGGGTATGTAATGCTTCGCCTGTGCTGTGCCAGCTCCTCTCCTGGTGGTGTCGTGCCCTCTGGTGGAAGAGCACGCTTTTCCAGTCCCTTGCCTTGGCTTTACTCATCTCCCAAGGCTTAACAGATCAGAAATGTTGCTAGAACACCACTTGATGATTGGATGCCTTTTTAAATCAAATATCTTTTCATTTTTCCTGGTCAGAATGAGTCCAATGGCTCATTATAGTTAAACTGTTGTTGGATTAATTTCAGTGGAGTATTATTCAATACCAAAATAATGAGTTTTTTTTAAAACTTAGTCTGCAAGAGTGTTCTGCTCTGTTTAGTAAAGAGAAATTTGAAAGAGGAATAGAGAGACATTTAATTTTAATTTAATTTAAATGGTGCTTTCACTGATCAAAGCTAATTTTTTTCTTAAAGACAAATGTCCTATGAGGCTTGTTTCCCTCATGTGTGAGAAAAGCCTGCCTTTCATCTGCTGACAAATATAGGAAGAGTTCATCCCCTACTAAAGATGAGCTGTGAATGCCAAGGCCAAGAACATCCTGTGAATTATTTATTGTGTCTGAATAAGCTGCACAATAATAAATTTAGCAGAGGGATCCAGAGCCCTGAAATGCTGGTACCAAAAGTTTCTTCTCTGGATGACTTCAGATCCATAATGGTGTTTAATATTTGCTCGTGGTAGAATGACCTTAGGAGATTATGCCATTTATTTGTAGCATGTAAGGATGTTTCTTGCATAAGAAGAATATTTAAGTTTCGTCAGTTATATAATACTTGTGTATACATTGAGTTTAAGTGGTTCCACAAGACCAAGTATTTCAGAATATTCTCTAGAGTGTCTAGAGTTCTGTGATCACCATATAGAGTTATGCAGGGAAGAGAGCAGAAGGAAAGACTGTGGTAGCAGCTAGGATTTGTGGGTTGGAAAATACTTAATTTGCTGTTCTAATTACACACTTTACATCCTTCTGCACCAGGACTGGAATTACCTTAACAGTAATGCCAGTAAAACAACATTTATAGGAACCTATTTGGGGAAAATAGAGTAGAGGCCTCATGAGAATCCCCATGGAGCAGTCTTATCAGTATCATGGATTGTTTTGTAGGTTGGAACTAGGAAATTATTCAGTTATCTTGTAATTACTGGGCTTATTTGTGCTTAGGCTTTTGTTAACGCTTTTTAATTTTATTTCTGCTGTTGTTGAAATGTATATTTTTGCAGTACCATCTTTCTTTGCTTTCAGCTCCTCCCCTTCTGATGCAGAGTTTGATGCAGTTGTTGGGTATCTGGAGGATATCATAATGGGTGAGCTCTGCATGTAGTTATAGACAGCAAGACGGGTGCTAAACATATTGCAAGTCGCTCTTCTGTTAGCAGATATACAGAGCTAAAATAGCCCCTGCCTGTCACCATGTCTCACCACTTTTGAGACTTTCGTTCTGAGCTGATTTTGTTGTATGTAACCTGCATGTATGCATACAGTTGTAACGTGGCAGGACCTATTCATAGCAGGAATTTTGAATGGCACCAATGTCATTGTGTGAGCTTAGGCAATAAAAGGTGCTAAATTCTCAGGACGATAATTTTAACTGAGAAGGCAGCATCTGCAAGGAAGTAGTTTACAAGATGCCAAGACAGAATTCATGCTAATTGGCCATCAGCTGCTTCATAAGAACAGTGTATAATCCTTTTGATTACATCCTTCCCAGAGAGATGTAGATTCTGCAGCCTCAGTTGCCTGGTGATGTAGTTGATTCTAGAGAAATGCTAACAAAATTAATTTTGAATGTGTTAGGGTTTAGAAAGCTGAGACTGGTGTATTTTAACACTGTGTGGAAGTAACCTTTATATTTATACCTGTCCTGTTTAATTTGGTGGTGACCTACCATGTTCATTTTTATTCTTGTTTCCTTCCACAACTGGAAAAAAAAATCTTCAGCAATTGCAAGTGAATCTGGGAATTTCACTAATATTTTTTAATTCAAGGAAAAAAACATTATTTTGAACTCTTGTAGGGAAGAGGTATTCACTTCATAAAAAAAATACAGATGTTTTGCTGAGAGCCTGAACAGAAAGGGGTTCAGAATAAATGACCTTATTCATAAAATGTAAAGCAGGAGGACTTTTTTGCTAATACTAAGTGTAAATGAAACTTATAAGAAGTAATTGTAGACCTTGCTAGGTGGATGTGTTCATCCCATTCCATTCTGGATACACAGTGCTGTCAAAATGCAGACTGATGTGCTGCTGTCCTGTTGATTTGGCTCCCTTAACTGAAGTAGTGCTGCCCTCTGCCAGCAGCCTCTGTCTTCTCACAGATGGGTCAGAAATGGTGGCTCAGCAGCAGCTGCGGTACTGGTGACTGACTCTGCACGTGTACAGGCCTCTGTGGTTGTCACAGGGAAGCAGAGGACTGGTGAATGTGGGTTTTGTGTTACAAAAAGAATGACTAAACTCATAACTGTATGATGCATTTTTGTTGTGGCCCAGATGATGATTTCCAGTTAATACAGAGGACTTTTATGGAGAAGCACTACCAGGAGTTTGATGACTCAGAAGAAAACAAGCTCATCTATACTTCTATTTTTAATGAATATGTAAGATACTTTCCATTATTTTTCATATGTATTGCTTTTTTATTTTTATTAAGGCCAATGTCAGGTCCTGTATTCCCCCCTTTATAAAATACTGGGTTTACATGGAGCAGAGCCAACATGCTGCCTGCTGTCTCTTTCTGAAGCACAGTCATGATCTGTGAGCAGGAAAGATGTTTTCTGGAGCTCTAGGTTCCTTTCTCTTTGTTTCATCTGAAAATTTCTATAGATGTTTAGGAAGTTGTGTAAGTCTCTTGAATAGAAATTTAGCCTATTGCTGTAGTAAATAATGTGTTTAACGTGTGCATAACAGAGTTTGTTCTTTTCCAGTTGTATTATTTTGTGTATTGGACACTTCAATTACATTCTTCATGCAAAGCATAATTGTGAAGCTATACCAGCCTACTAGTCAATACCATTAAAGGAGTTAAAAGTAATTTGTTACTAGATACAGATAGTCGGTATTTGTTCTCACCAATATTTCCAGCAAAAATGTTCAGCCCTGTGCCTCAGTGGTGGTGTGAATAATTGAACTAGCAATGCCCAGCTAAGGAATCTGCAATTGTTTGCCCAGTGAGGATAATACAAAGTGTCAGTAAGGTGTCAATGTAAGGAAGATGTGCTGTTTTGAGGTCTGCTCCTGAAATTTGTTATGATGTTATAGGGGTGGTTTGTTTGTTTTTTTTCAGATCTCTTTAGTAGAGAAATACATTGAAGAAAAGTTGCTTGATCGGATTCCGGGTTTTAATATGACTGCATTCACAATGTCGTTGCAGTAAGTCCCTGCTTTGCTTTTGGTTGAGGGGCAGCTTATGTGCCTCTCAATTCTTTTCATCTAGATTAAAGCTTGGGTTTGACTGTTCTCCCTTTAGAAAGAGGTTCCTCTTTAATTTAAAAAAGAAAAAAAAGTTTTCATGCAGGCAATGACTGACCACTTTTCTTGCCTTCAGCATGTCCTGCTACTCTTAATTTCTGAACTGTCATGCTGAAATATATTGCGTTTTAAGGGGTAGGAAGACAAATCAGAATGAGAACACTGGAAGGTTTTCATAATCACTGTCACTTTGAAGCCAGACCCTTAAAAGGTTAGGTCTCATTTATCTCTTTCAGGCTCTGTGTTGGACACTTAAATAGCCTGGTAGTTTTTTCAAGAGTCATGTGATGAAATGCCTTTATTGCAATTCTTGTACAAAGCATTCAGAGAAGAGTTTGGGGTTTTTTAAGCTTTTGCATTTGGTCGCTTTAGCTTAACCAACTTCATTAAGAGATCACTTTTGAATGATCACAGGTTTTCCTCTTGAATAAGAAAATCAAGTTTAATTTGGAACTGAATATCTTAACATATTTGAATCTATTTAATTTCTAATTTTTTTTTAAATAAGACATTGAGAGGTTACTATGAATGTACATGATACACTTAAAAGACTGTTTAAGGTAAAGCTCCTTTTGATACGAATTAAATAATTAAAAAACCAAAAACCAAACAACACTTGACTGTTAAGAAAGTCTTGTTGAAACATGCTGATGTGGGAGCACAGAATCTTTCTTCCAAAATGTTGTCATAAAAAGTCCTCTACCAAGTATCATCAGTACAGTCCCTTGTTCTTAAGGGATGTGTATGAGCATTCTGTGCCTCTCCCTAACCTTTCTCACTTTCCAAGGGACTGTCTAGATGTTTCAGTGCTCAAGATAAATAAACAGATAAATGCTAGTTGAGTGTTACTTCTGTTGACTTACAGGTCAGTTTCTTTGTCTGGTTTTCAAGGACTGATGTGATACTCTTATGTCTTGGATTTAGATAAAAATAATATATTAATGTACTTGGATTGGAAATGCACAAGGTAATATTTGGCTAAAGTTTTGCTTTATGATAGACCTGTAATAACATCCTTGTTTAAATTTTGATATTGTTCTGCTTGTCCCAGTATCCTTTTTGACTTCATACCATTTTAAAGTAATGAATTTATTTCCCACATAATTTTCTAATTCCCCAACTTCTCTCTATAGACAGCACAAAGATGAAATAGCAGGCGATATATTTGATATGCTTCTCACATTTACTGACTTTCTGGCTTTCAAAGAAATGTTCTTGGATTACAGAGCTGTAAGTATGTCACATTGTTTATTTTCATTGGCATAATGGCTGTTGGCTTTGTATAGCTCTACCTAAGAGTACCAAAGGTAATGTTACTACAGTAGGTAGCAGCATTTATTCAAAGGCTGTACCAGGTTCAAAAGGAAATAACTTCACTGAGTGGCTATTTAAACTCAAAATACACATTTAATAATTTCTAGAAAACATGAATGAAGCTGGCATGTGGAGCAGTTCTTCAGAAACACATGCTTTGTGCACCTTTGAACATTGATTTCCAACTGAACATAAGGCAACACTTTTCCACTGTGTGGATGACCGAGTACTGGCACAGGTTGCCCAGAGAGGTTGTGGAGTCTCCATCCATGGAGGTATTCAAAAGCCATCTGGATGTGGTCCTGAGTGGCCCTGCTTGAGCAGAGGGTTTGGGCCAGATGACCTCCAGAGGTCCCTTTCCACCTTGACCATTCTGTGATTCTATGATACATTTCTCTGTTTTTCTTTTTTTTCCCAGCCAATCTAATATGAGCTTTTTAAGCTTATTCCATTTGTATTTCTCCTCCTCTCTGTCCAGGCTGGAGAAACAAACAAACAAAAGTATTAAGGTTTGTGGATGAGCTTTTTCCTAGGGAAATGAAATACACGTAAATGCTCTCCAGTGTCTTGTCCAGTCACAATTGACAAAAGAGCAAAAGAGTCATAGTTGTTGTCAGAGTTACGCCCTCTGCTGCCTCCCCCCGTGCCTTTAAGTTTTGTGAAGATGGGGGCAGGTTGAGGAGAAAGAGACGGTCCGTGCCTCAGCACCAGGAATGGTTTCAGTTGGGGTTTGCCCCTTTGGGGTCTCCTGAGAGGCAAACCACAGAAGCTAGATTTCACTAGTTCATTGAGCACTGGGTGAGCCTGCTGGCTGGGCATTCTTGACCAGATGTAAGCAAGACTCTGCTCTGAGCTGGACGTACGGCTCGCAGAGTGACAGCGACCTTATTCCAGGAATTCCTGCACAATCTCTTCTTGAAGTTTGGGTTCACATTCAATCATAGATGCTCAGGTAACATGTAATTTTATATTGATTTGATGCAACGAACAGAATATGTATTGCCCGTTTCATTTTTTTTAACTGCTTATTCCAAAACAGCATTGAGTCACTGATTTCTTTTTCTTCCATGTTTCTAGGAAAAAGAAGGTCGAAGTCTGGATTTAAGCAGTGGGTTAGTCGTGACTTCATTAAACAAATCATCAATATCCTCCTCCTAGAACAGTTTATGCATTACTCTCCTTCTCCAGATGAGTGCTGCTGCTTTCATTTGGACATTAAAACACTAAAGGTCATGGGAATCAAGGTGCTTTTATAAGATGAAAACTCATTCACCCTCCAGACTATACCTTCAGAGGCCTGATCCTAAAAGCATCTGTTTGTGAATTCTGGTTGGTATTCAGTGACCACAGAAGATGACAATTTCACCTCTACCAGAGTAATTGTTTTTAATAAATACACAGTATTTGTACACCAGCCTAACCATTGCGCATGCTGAGAAGCCCAGCACACTGAGAGGACAATAAATAGACCTGTGCGTGTGTTATTTGGGTTGGCACCTTTTCCATCTCCCCAAAATGTAGAACTTTGCCGAATCAAGAAGACAGTGTAAGAAGAGTATGTTCCTCCAGCTCTTGGAAGGACAGGTGTGAATACATAATCTCTGAGTTCCTCCCCGTCAATGTTTTGTTGTTTTGGGGTTTTTTTAAATACTTTAATATGTTCTGAAGTGCTACAGCTTTGTAATGGAAGAATATGTTTTAATATGTAGGTGTTCTAGCATAAGACTGTCTTGCGGCTCTGACAATTGATACGTTAGTGTGTAAATCTGCTCTCCAGCTTTTATAAGTCTTATCCTTAATGTGCAAAGTTCTCCGATTCACTTTTGTTCAGGCCCCAGCTATTCAACATTGGGAAAAATAACCACGATAAACCAAAATCTGGCTTATGTATGCAATTTCTTTCTTTTGGGCAGTGGCACAGCTGCATTAGTTCTAGTAATATAAGCTTGATGGTAGGTTGGGCACAGACATGTTTACCACCATGTCATTTACTGCTCTAAATAGCATGCTGATTAAAGGGCATGTTTTCGCTATTAAACTGTAATTAGTGCAGCAATGCATTTTTCAGCATCCGTTAAAAAATAGATGAGTAGCTTGCTGGTGGAGTTGTAGCCGTAAGCCTGTCACAAAACCCCAGGCACATCTCTGTTGGTGGTTGGAATTAAACTGCATGTGGAGCTACAGGGACCCTCTGTTCTTATGCTGTTCAGACAGGTTAATCTGCCACTTAATGACGTGCTCAGGCAATGCGAATAAGTCTTCAAAAGCCTACAAGTAGGTAGAAACACAGGATGGTGAGCAGAACCCTCCACTTTGTCCCACAGCAGGTTGATGCAGCAGGGGACGTGGCCTTCAACAGCAGTGAAGGTGTTGATCAGTGGCTGTCACCTGATGAGAACCTGGCCTAGACAAAGGAAAATTATGGCCAGGCCAGTACAAATTTTTGTTTGTGGACAAGAAATGTCTTAGAAGAACAAATGAGATGAAATCCTGTTCCTATTGATGTCTGACAGTGATTTCAACAGTACTAGGACTTTGTTCTTCAGCTAAAATAGTTTTTGAATACCAGTAAGACACCTAGCCATGCAGGCAAAAATGAGCCATATTTTCACTACAAAATACGATAACATTAAACGGGTTTGTGGACAGACCATAATGGCTTTTTAAAGGCTGGCTAGCAATACTAAGTGTAGCGTCCTAATATTTTGACTCTGTGTACACCAAATTTGCGAGTGCTGCAGTAATTAATCTCATTAAGTTTCTAGTATGTTGTACTCATGGCTCTGCAGTTTTTTTGTCTGGAATTATTCTAGTGCATTGAAATCTCCCTTGTAATTGCACACTTCCCAGATACACACACTTCCTTTTAAAAAAAAAAAACAAACCACCAAACTATTCCTTCAGAAGTTTATTAAATCTCCTTCAATAAATTTGTGCATGTCAGATTTGAATGATGAAAGCCAGAAGCTGGAGCAAAATTGCAAGAAATGTCTTTGGGTTTTTTTTCTTTTTTAAAAAGGGGGTTAGAAATCCTTCTGGGTATGTTTTGATCAAAAGCAGTTTTATAGGCTTTCTATTCTGGTGAACACCACCGAAGCTCATTTTGATTCTCTTTTCAGCAACAGTAACCTGCTAAGGCAATGTGAGTATGTCCCTAAAAATGCTAAGTTGCAGTGCCTTGGTTTGAAACATGTGTTCCTGATCCTTCTGACAGCAGCAGAGTTGGTGAAGCTCCATCAGCTGGGGTCACCCCACCAGGATTCATAGGTTTTTACAGGTCTTCCTACCACCCGTGCCATAAAAAGCAGCTTTTCCTGTGAGCACAGAAGCTGGTGCTCAGGCATGCGTGGGCAGTTAGTGAGCAGAGATGATGCTCTGAGATGCTTATTCCCAGAAAAAAAAAAAAAAAAGAAAACATTGGGTTGTGTTTTTAATACAAACTAGATACAGCTGTCCTGCCATGTGAACCCTGAGGTTAACATCAGAGAAATGTAAGGCTTAAATCTAGTTGTTTTTCTACTGTCAGTGTATGAACTAGAGTTCTTCGGTTAACTCCTTACCTGTTGACTTTTTAATGTCAGGAACAGATTTTATCAAATTTTAAAAGAATCTTGCTGACATTTTCATTTTCAATGGTTGAGCTAAAATAGTGATTTGTAACTAAAGCTAAAAATATCCCTGTCTTTTTTTTTTTTCTGAAAAAAGTTTTCATTCTTTTCCTGTTGCAATTGCTTTAATTAATCACTTAATCTAATGGCAGTATAAATGAGTACCTCAGGTAATTATTTTCTGAAGGGAGTTCTGTTGTATTTTAAGCAAAGTCTCTTGTAATTTCAGAGCCAACAAGGCGCAGTTGGGGATGAATTTGTACTCTGATGGGGAATTGTATCTCAGTGTTTCCTGCAATACCTTTCTGCCCTGTGCCACTTTCTTCTGTCTGTGTGTTTTCTGTGGGCTGCTGTTCCCAGAATAACTTGTCCCTCTGCTATACTCCTGTCACTTGTCCCTGGTTTGATGCATTTTCCATCAGGCAGAGGGGCTTTTTAAAGAGATTAAATTTCTCTATATTGGACTATCTGTGTGCAATTCTGACTTGATGTTTGAAGAGTTTTAACGTTGTCATAACAATGCATGAAGAGGCTAATTTTCTTACAGATTTTTATGTATATATTCATAGTTGTGAAAACTTGACCCTTCATTTAGCTCACTGAAAACCAGATCAAGGCAGATTGGTCAGGGGCTAACACAGTTTGTCCAGTCCTTTTCAATTCACACCTTCCATCGATGCACTTAAATTTCTCGAGCCTCTGTAGACAAGCTGTTAAAACTTTTCCCGTGCAGAGCATGCAGTAGATTTTGCAGTGTAGCTCACTGTGCACCAGCTTTCCTGTGTAGAAATATCTGGAAATAAATTGAACCCTTTTCATCTGTTTTTATTAGCTTGTGCAAGGAGGGTGTGAAGGGAAAAGTTCCTGTGTCTGGCTGGGCATCGCTTCTAGTTCTGACAAACACCAACCCCTGTCCCCAAGAAGTAAAAGGCAAATTTGTCATCTGCAGCATGGGGGAGCAGCGTGGTTCTGTGTTCTCCTGTGGCACTGATCCTGTGTGTGTTCCCAGAGCATTTGCAGACTTAGTTTTAATTTTTGAAGGACGCTTGCAGCTAATGGGCAAAATTGACTTGCCAGTTAATAGGTGGTCCTATTACCTCTGTGGTGTGTATGGTGCTGAGCCTAGAGGAGGGAGCGCATCAAAGCCTTGGCACCTCTTTCATGTTCTTGCAATCTCAGGTGCACGCTGTGTGTGTGTGTACGTATATATGTGTGTGTGCACGTAGGTAAAGCAAGGTGAACCCTGTGGACTTACAGCCTGGCCCCAAGCCTGTATGCAGTGGGAAGGGGCAGTTGCCTCCGCCAGTGACATCTCTGCTGTCGGATTCCTGCCATGCTGTATTGTACCACCTTCTCACAAGACAAATTTTTTATTGACAGTGCTGGATTTAGGAAGATTTTTATTTAAAGCATAAAATTTTTGCTTCACGTTTTTAGAAGTCAATACAGGAAGAGTTTAGACTTTTTCCTTTGCTTAGCCTACATCCTCCAGCTATGCTGCTGTTTATGTATCACGTTAATTGCAATTACTTACACTGCAGCTACGAATGACCAGATGCACAAGCCTGGGCTTGGTTTAGTGAGTTTTAGTATTGCAGTGTGCCAAATTGGCTGAGCCCCCTCAGCAGAGCTGTTCCGGTGAGGATCTGGATCAACCCCAAGGACAAGCAGGATCTTCAGCCTCCAGTGAGTCCGTGTCCTCCTGGTAAGGCTGTCGGTGACACCGCCGGTGGGTTTCTGCTGTGGGTACATCAGCTGGAAGCATCATCGGAGACCACAGAGCAGCATCCATGCAACCCTGTTCTGACCATCGCTGCCAGCGCAGGCTGGTCCAAGAATAAGACCCAGTGGCACACGAGGCTCTGGGCCACTGAGCCCGGCATGAGCTCACCCAGGGTGGCCCATGGCTGGGCTTTGTTGTCCACTCCTTATGTGTGGTCAGTCACTTGGCTGGTGGCCGCATTGCTGCCGAACCCTTTCCAGGCGCGGAAGCTGAAGAAGGTGCTCGCCCCATAAGCGATCATCGTGAGACCAGCAAAGAACTGGAAGAGGAGCACACCCTGTGCGTGAGCGCAGCAACCGCGCCAGCCCCGTGGCCCTCGCCTGCCCGCCACTACTTACGGATGCTGCAGCTCTCCGGTTGTAATCCCACTGCCGCCAGGATGTAGGCTGGACAGCAGCTGCGCATGTTACGAAGGCGGTGATGTACAGGACGGTCGCTACAGCATTGAAGATCATCAGCTGGGGAAGGCAAAGAGGAGGTTGTGAGGTCTGGGCTCAGACTTGTACGTGCTAGGATGAGGGATGAGCAAAAGCCTGTTTCACATTCCTCCCTCTTCCCCAGAACCAGACAAAAAGGGTCCAGCCCCTCACGCTGGGAAGAAATCTCAGGTTAACATCTCATTAAATGCACTCCAGGTTCTGCTGAGTTTCTGGTTGACACCACAACTGCAGGAGTGACGCAGTGGCTGTAACTTTCTGGATTGATACAGGGCTCCCTGTTTTGAAAATTTTCTAAGCAATTGAGGCGCAGAATGAAACAATGTAATTGTGCAAAGTGCAGAAGACTTTGTTCCATCAGCCCAGGAAAGCCTGAAGCCCTGGTGCTCTCGGAGCACCTCCCTGAGATGTTTCCCACTTGGAACCCCCTCTTGCTCCCTCTCAGCTACGTACCACAAGGGGCCAGGGGATCATGTAGAACCTCAGCTGAAGCTGCAGGAGGTAAGTCACGAAGAAAAGGACTGTTACTATCCAGAAGAAGATGGACACAAACATCACCCAGCCATACGCCGCGTGGAGATGGTACGTTGTGTCAGCAATGAGAGCCCACACCAGTAAGCCGAGCACCTGCGGGGTGAAATGGGGAAAGTGTTCAGGTGGTGGTTCCTGCAGGTGGAAAGCAGAGCATTGCCCACGAGCCCGGCCTCGCCAGCACCTACGGCAGTTGGGTCACCCAACCTGGCTCTAGCAAAGCAGGGACACGTGAGAGCCATGCAGCAGGGCTGGACCCTGGGGACAGCTCAGGATGGGGAGTCCACCTGGGACCCTCATTGCTCAGGGACGGGCTTGTCCCCCTGGTACTGCTGCCCCAGCAGCCAGTACGGGGATGTCCTGCAAGGCAGGACGTGTGAAACCTGGGCATCCTCACCACCAAAGGTCACTTCTCAACCAAGAAACCCCCATGCCCAGGGCCAGTCTCTGCAGGTGCTGGCTCAGCATTAGGGGCATCTCATGGGCTGGATGAGAGCTGGACGTTGGGGCTCCTGGGGCCCCAGCTCAGCCTTCACCTCCCCAAGGTGCAGCATCATTAAAAAAGAAAAAAAAAGAAAAAGCAAGCTTCTTGGCTTCTCTCCACTGTTTGGGTAGGTCTAGTCTGGTCTGGTTTATACCCCCTGTATATACAGCTACCGGGGCTCACCTCTCACTGTTCAGCAGGTTTAACTGCATACCAGTTGCAGCATCATGTGCCTGCAGAGCGATCCACAAAAAAAAACAGGTAGGTGAGTCTGTTTCTGGGTCTGCTCAAGGAGAAATAAGCGGAGACAGGGCAGAGCCATTTTCTCCCCTCCCTGCAGCCCCCAGCACAGCCTGCAGGGCAGAGGCAGCAGCAGGGAACGGGTCTCTGCCCTTGGATCCCTGACAGGCAGGGATGGAAGAGCCCAGCCCAGGTGGCACTTCTTTTATCCTTTTTTTTTTTTTTCTTTCCCCTCCCTGTGCTGTGTCCACCCCTGATCTTTGGACTCTGGAGGAGATGCTGCCCTGCTTCACCCGCAGCAATGGTTCCAGGGAGCATCTGCCTTCTCCACCATCCCCTCCCTGAGGAACTCCCTGGAGCAGCAAGTTTGTGGGCATTTTTTTATTCAGAAAGTCACTAACCCATGATGGAGCAAGCAGAGGATGAAACACCAGCACATAGCAATGGGGCCTGGAGAAGAAAGGCTGTTGCAAAGCATATGGCGTTTTCTGTGATTTGCCCTGCTTGTTCTGCAGCCTGAACCACAGCCTGTGCACTGGGACACAGATCTGGGGCTCTGGCAGCTGGCGGGGTGCTGGTGGGCTCTGCTTCACCATCCTTTATCACCTCCTGGCTGGACCAGGGCAAAGCAGGGAGCCTTCGCACCCGCTTCCTGGAGAGCAAGGAGGCTCCAGCCCTGCACCGTCTGCATTTACCAGCATGACCAAACGTCCTGGGGCAATGCCCACAGCAAGGCTGAGGTGAGAACGTGCCCCAGCTGCAGCCATGACGTATTCTGGTTCCTAGCTGGGGTTGGGATCTCTTTGGGCAGAGCCCGGCTCCTATGCTCGCCTCCACTTTGGCAGGGGAACCGCGGAGTCATCGCCCACTGGTGGGGAGGAGAAGGGCTCTTTGGAAAGCCACTCTGCCCCTGCGTAAGCCCACATCGCTTATTGTCATGGAAGAAACACAACGGCCTTTGTCCTGCCTGAGTACAACGCCCTGGCGCTCGGCTGCCCCGACAATGCTTCCTTGTCTGTCACATCCATTTCTAACACTCGTGATCGCAAAATATGCGCTGGGGAGAAACATGTACAGGAAAAAGCCCAGTGTGCTCCAGGAGCAGGAGGCGGCATGTGTGAGCTGCCCTGTTCTGGCTGCTGGGGAGAGAAAAGCAGGAGCCCTTAGGAGAGAGGTTTTGGGGAGCAGCGGGTCTTGGTGGACAGTAGCGTGTTTAATGGGATGGCCCCAGCAATGGGCTGGAGGGGTGGGACCAGGTGCAGGGTTAAAGGGTCCCTTCTGCTGATCTTGGTTCCATCTCTCTTTCCTGATGCTCCTGCAAGACACCCCCTGGCAGCATCTGTCCCTGACCCTTTCCTGAGCACTTGTTTCCATGTCACAACCAGGTCAGCCATGCCCAGGGGTTGAAATCTGGATCAGGGAGCCAGGTCTATGCCAGCTGTTTCACAGCAGCAGCTCAGGTTATGTCCTGCTGCTGACCCCACAATGCTGCCCCAGGGAGAGGGGACAAGCAAACAGGCTCCCCACCACAGCGGGGCAGCACCGTGGGCAAACACTGGGGCAGGTCACACGTGGCCCCATGTGCAGCTGAACGCCCACGCCTTTGCACACATTGCACCCAAGGTCCCAGGTACCAGGAGAGACCAGCAGTGGGGGTTTATTCTGTGGTTGCCTTTGATGCTGAAGCCATGGTGAGGGGATGCTGCTGCTCGGTTTGACTGTGCAAAGACCCTTGGCCTTGTCTGCGAGTGGCTGTCAAAGCCTGACTGCTGGGGAGGACAACCTGGAGGGCTGGGAGTGTCCAGGGAACATGAGAGTCCTACGGGCACCTCAGGACCAACCCCAACACACCTTGGTCGGGGCCAGCGTGCTTCATATAGCCCTCCGGGCCCCTGCCAGGGGCTGTGGGTGCCAGGATGGGACCCCCTGCGGGGATGCCCACGCAGATTGGCCAGTGCCCGGACCTGCCGGGCATCGAGCTGAGTTACAACCGGCAAAGGGCGCGGGGACAAGCAGCCGAATTTTCCTCTGGCTTTGGAGAGGGAAGGAGGAGAGAGGGGGGCTGCAGCATCCCAAGGTTAGAGATGAATGAGGGTTAGAGAGCGAGGACGGGGTAGGGATGGCAGGGAAACCTATTTCCAGCCAGGGCAACGAAAAGCGTTCGAGGTAGGTGATACGCTCAGACGGCTGCTCCCTCGGCCGAGCCCCCCCCCCGGTGCCCCCTCCCCGGTACTCACGGCTTGGGCCCCCATCAGCCCCCCGAGCGGCGAGCGGAGAAAGGCGCCGTCCAGGGCGGGCAGGGC